>NC_067229.1:23995000-24295000 GCF_019924925.1 Ctenopharyngodon idella | reverse complement strand
CACCTGAGCAGTGCCACAGACTGATCGACTCCATGCCACGCCGCATTGCTGCAGTAATTCAGGCAAAAGGAGCCCCAACTAAGTATTGAGTGCTGTACATGCTCATACTTTTCATGTTCATACTTTTCAGTTGGCCGAGATTTCTAAAAATCCTTTCTTTGTATTGGTCTTAAGTAATATTCTAATTTTCTGAGATACTGAATTTGGGATTTTCCTTAGTTGTCAGTTATAATCATCAAAATTAAAAGAAATAAACACTTGAAATATATCAGTCTGTGTGTAATGAATGAATATAATATACAAGTTTCACTTTTTGAATGCTCTAGAGGGGGGTGCACAAGTACTGTGGGGGGGAGGGGCGCGGGAGATCAGCAGAAAACACAAAAAAAACAGAAAACAGCAATTGCAATAGCAATAGCATTCAAGTGCGTGAATAGCGGTTGGCGCTCCGTTTTTATAAAGCAGCACTAAACGCCAATTCCAATGAATCGTTCTTCTTCAGTCTGTTGACTTGTCACCGTCTGAACAAGCCTGACGTAGAAGCTCCTCGCCATAGAAAAGCACCTGTTCATGCAGTGAGCACCGTGATGCAGGAGCTGTCAAAAGAGCTCACTGCAGCCACTGATCATTAGGGATGTGTATTGCCAAAAATCTGGTGATACAATATGCAACACAATACAGGGGTTATGATGCGATATATAGCAATATATTGCGATACTGTAAGAAAGGAGATACATTGCGATATTTCTTGTTTGTTTTAGGAAGAGCACGTACTGTAATGTTCATTAACTGTCCTGTTAAAAAAAACATCTTGAACATACCATCATATGCAACCTTAGCAAAAACTTTATTTAATCAAAACTGCTGCATTTGCATTTATAGAACACTAATTTGTCCAATCTAAGTAAAGGGAAAATGGTAAAGTGCTTGCAGGATTCTTTAGGTATATATATTAGGGATGCACCTATATGATTTTTGGGCCCGATACCGATACCGATTTTAACAAACAATTATTGGCCGATAATAGATAGTATTTTGATCATGTTTTAAATATGCAAAGAGAGAGAGAGAGAGAGAGATTAATGCGCACTTCTTGTGCTCTGTAATGTTTAGCTTTTGTGGTGATTTGTTTGTAGTGAAAACGGACGCAATAAACTTAATAAAACAACAGTAAAGTTTTGGTCATCATTCGGATGGGGTCCGCTACACCTATGAAAGCTACAAAAGTTATTTAATCAAGAATAGTGTGCGATCTTTTGTTATTTGATTAACTTTAAAGTGCAGACAGCAGCGCTAGGATTACGCAACAGTCATTATACAGCTCAGTGCCTTCACGCAGTTATTTAATAAACCACCGGTTTGTTATATCGGGCTTTTCCTGCTACAGCTGATATGCCGATGGTTGTAAATTGAGCAAAAAGCAGCCGATACATCGGTGCATCCCTAATAATATTATAATATATATATATATATATATATATATATATATATATATATATATATATATATATATATATATATATATATATATATATATATATATATATATATATATATTATAGTTTGAAGGTTCACATTATAGTAGTTTTTAATTTCTAAAGTATTTAACAACAGAAATTGCATAGTCCAATCCAAGACTGCATGACACTGTTTTTTTATATTTAAAGGCCCACTTAAGTGTCTTGGAATGCGCAGCATTATTCAGTGTGTTGACATAATTTCAACTGAAACAGGAAGACAGGGCGATATATCGAACAGCCCCGCCCCTTTTTTTAAATAGCCAATAGCGTTTCGTTTTTGTTACAGCTCGCCAGAGCCGTCAGACTCAGTAAAACCTCTGTTTCCTTTTAATCTCTAACCGTTTCTCCTCATAATGTCCTTTATATCGCTTATATACAGCATTCTGTGCAGAATTCAAATGGGTCCGATACCTTTTGTGGTCTGTGCATATGATCCGCTCTGTGCTCTCATGTCTCTGGACCGGAGCAGACTGTGCTCGCGCTGCGGCGGTTCATGTGACACTAACGCGAAAACAGACTTCATTTGCGTCAAAGGAAAGCATATTTACACGGTCTGAATCGTTCCCTATTCTCTATATAGTGCACTGTGTGCCATTCACCATGTAGAAACTAGCAAATGTGTGAGCAAATGACCAATTTCAGCCGAGGCTTCAGCGTCTGTAAGAGTGTAGGAGGCGGGACTTCAGATTCTAGAGAGCATTTGATTGGACCGAGAAACTGATGTGTGATGTGATATCATGAAAATCTGTGATCCATTTTAGCGGAAGTGAGAGACTGTAAGATTTGAATGCTTATACCTCCTAAATGCGAATTTTGTCATTGTTTGTCATAACATTAAGGCTAACATATTCATACTAAAAGCTAAAAAATTTAAAAAAAATAAAACTTTAATACTGTAAAGCTGCTTGCTTTAAAGCAGTCTATTCTATAAAGTGCTATATAAATAAACATGCCTTTACTGCAACACTGAATTGCAGAGCTAGTGCAAACATCCACAACACTATGATCAGATGCTTTCTTGCTGCTGCCACTGCTGTCATTTTTGTTGTGTGTTTATTTTTTTATTGAGAGGAAAGCGTGCAGCACATATTTACATATCGAAACACCAGCAGCGTTTCGAAAGAATGTTAAGTGACCTCTCAGATTCAATGTGTTCCTCAATTATCGGATTTTAGCATGGCTTATTTCGTAAACAACATGACTCTTGTCGATCTCCTTAGTGATTTCATAGTGGAAGCCAAAATGACTCCACACTTTAGCTCTGTACACCGCAGCGGGAGCTGGTATAATTTTATCGTCTTGTGAGCTGGGTTTGCTAATGCTAATAATGCACCCTTACACTTTTCCGCATCACAGGTTACGTTCTGAGATAACACTGCCATCTAGCGGTCGGGTTTAAACCAAACACAAAGCCAGCGACATGAATCTTGGATGTAAACAAACAAACAAATAAATATCAATACAGCATTTGAGAATCGATACGGTATTACCAAACAGAAATTCACGTGTATCAATATTTGATTATATATTGTTCATCTGAAGAATCACTGAAATATTTACATTTTTTGTTTATTTAAAATTAAAAGTTATGTTCTGATCTCTTATTCTCTCTTACTGTTATATTTTTCAATAATTTGACGACATTAAAAAGTGAAACTATTGCAGGTGTTTTTCATTGGGGGACAGATTTTTTAAAGGTTTAAAAGGGTGGACCAAACAAGTTTGAGAACCACTGCTCTAGACCAAAGGTCTCCAACCCTGCTCCTGGAGAGCTACCTTACATTTATTCAATTTATTAATTTAATTTAAAGATTATTTTAATTCCTGTAGCTTGTGCTGTGTGTAAGCTATTGCCCCTAAAATGCACTGCATGAACAAACATTTAGATTTTTTTTCCATTTTCAAAAAAAATAATATTAATAATAATAATAAAAAAACCCTCCCCCCTCAAAAAAAAAAAAAAAAACCCCACCACACGAGTCACCTGGGGGGGGGATTCCCCCCGATGAAATTCAGGCCCTGAATTAATGTCTAAAAATCCTGATTGGAGCATCCCTACAAATAATTCTACATGAAAAAAAAAAAAAAAGAAAAAAAAAAAAGAAGGCTTCAAATAGATTGGTATCGGTGATCATATCGGCAGATACTGCTTCCTGTGATCGGATCCAAAAATCCTGATTGGAGCACCCTTACATAATATCAATCAGGTATAAAATCCTTAATTAACTGGTTTATTAAATTGTTTAATTAAGGTTTATATATGTTAGTTTCCGTGACAGAATTCAAGATAAATCTTTTCATTACTACTGGAGCTGCCAGTTTGCCAAGTTTCAAATGATTTTTAAACAGCAAGCACAAACTATGCAAAATAGGTTGTTTGCAATCATGTGGTTCTGGTGACACACGAAATTCATGTGGAGGGCAAGTAGTGAAAATTAGAATAGAAGAGATGGAGAAAAGTCCGTACTGTGCTGGTTTAGAAAGGTATAAACAGAAAAATCACAACATATGTTGGACGTGAACCTTATGTTATGAAGAGAAGCTATTTTTCTAATGAATTGAAAGACTTGACTGCCATCGAGGAGGTAGATATAGAGAATGTGAAGCTGCCTTTACGCCGTGTTCAGTTATAATCTGGTTTGTTTATATCGCGCTGTCTTTCTGCTAGTGACGTTAGGGCAGTATTTTGATTTTCTGTCGTGATTGTGAAAAATGTCGCCATTTATGCTGAATCAAGAATTGCAACAAGAGCTCACATCATCGTCCAGGAAAAAAAAACTGGACGGTGTAATACAATTTTCGCTTTTTCTACGTGTGAAACCACACTAAGGGAAGCAGGTTGAGGAGGTGGCGGGGAGACGCCGTATAGCAAATTTAATAATGTCACTGATTGAACCCACTCCCTATCACTCAATAAAATAATCACATAGCTGAGTGTTTTTGAAAGTTTTGTATTTTTTTTTGGTTTAATAATTAACATCACATTTGCGAGTATGACACTCACTCGGCTTCTGAATGAGCATAACTTGCACGCAGCCAGTTCAAAACTGTTCACATGCTTCTATGGGTTTGATTTGGGTTGTCATTTGTTGAAAAATACAAAAAAAATAAATAAATAAATAAATAAAATAAAAATACAGTGTGTCGGTGTCTGTCATAGAGTAAAAAAGGGTGTCTGTCCACTGAATGTGACCCTCCGATTCTCCTCCGGGGCCATATGGGAAAGTGAATATTTACAAAGACAACATTAAAATTAGTGTTACATTTACACCCTTCCAACAAAGAAATGGATCAACTTCTGTCAGCTTGTTGAACACATTTTTTTTTTAAATTTATTTATTTTATTTATTTTTTATTTATTTATTTATTTATTTATTTATTTATTTTATTTATTTATTTTTCTACCACATGATGGCTGAAGCAGCAGCGCGTGACACTTTTCACGGTAAACAGATCAACATTGTGAATGTAATTCTACAAAACAAAAAGTGAAAACACCAAATGATCATGCAATGGGATAAAATATCTTCTCTTCCCTGTAAACGATACCATGAAGAATGTGAATATTTAACCAAGCCAAAAAAAAGGTAAGCATGTATCCATATTCATTTCAGTATCAGCAGACGTAAAACGCTATAAAAAGTTGACAACTTTTACATTTAAAAAAATGATATAAGTTACGGAAAAGATAAAAGCTCCTTGTGGTTTCTAGGTTTGATAGATTTTAGCAACCATAAACATTGCAAAATATAGGAATTTTGAGTTTGTGATAGGATTCCTATATAGAAAAATCACTCCCTGCCCTCCAGCCGCATTTCACGCTGCAGCAATGACGTCATGTGCAAACAACCTATCGGCAGCCCTTCTGACGCACTCAGTGTCCGAATTCGTTTTTATTCACTACTTCAAGTGGACTATATTAGTGGAGTAATGTAGGGAATAGTGAATGAGGGTATAGGGGGTGATTTTCAAACACAGACCCCTTATCGTCCAATACTATATTACTTTCATTATAAAATGGAGATCAAAATATTTGAAAGTATGGTAACATTTTGGTACTGCTACCTTCAAGAAAAGTTTCTCTCATGTCATAGGGGTTCATAATGCTGTAGTCTAAAGGAAAATATAATTATGTAAAAGTTGCACTGATCCAAATGAAAATGAACTGTAAACATAAAAATACTCATGACTTCAACACTAGATAAACCATAACATATTCGCAACACAGTTATCCTTGTGTTTGTGAAAGGTCAAACACAGGAAGTGTCCCTCCTCCACAGAAACAATGCCATGACGAAGGCAGCTGACCCAGCTGCTCCTGGGATATAAATGACCCTGCCTGGACATCCACACAGAGGTGGGGGAGACTTTACAATGACAATGTGTGAAGTTTACAACATCCTGTCCCAGCACACAGCACTAGCAAACAAAGCTTTGGTTTTGACTAGTATGTGGAAAAAGCAGAAGTCAATTCGATGCAAATGCAGGAGCCGGGGGCGGTATTGACATCCATTAGATGAGGTTCAATGGGAGCGTTCCATGCGGAGGACAAAAGTACAGGGAAAATCTCTCATATCATCAGCGATGATAAAACTCCCAACAGAATGATCAGATGTGGGATTAGATTCGGGTCTCTCTTCTCTCCACACCAGCACATTTCTTTAGGATATTCATTCACGCTGGAAGGGCATGTGAAGCTTACGTCCTCTTACTTGTCCTTGACCAAATGAGTGCGTGTTGATGGGATTCATATGGGTAACATTGAGTGGTGATTATTGATGGCCAACAGCTTTAGGACATACTGTATTACACATGTAATGACTTGGCAGCACTATACTAATATTTTTCACGTCCATAAAATCACCACAACCTTTAACCCTTGACGAATAACACTGAAAGACAATGGGGGGGTGGGGAGATATAAGTCAATTATTTGTTACCACACAATGATTAGTGGTTAAAAAAAAAAAAAAAAAGTGTATTCAAATCAAACACCATTCTACAACTAATAATGACAGCAAATAATGTGACCTAATTCACAGCAAAAATCACTTAACAGGGTGCATAGTAAAAATGCTAATCTAGATCACTTTACTAAGTCAATGTTGTAACAGTGGACACACTTACAGGCTGCTCCAGAACATAAAATGTTATACACCCTCAGCTAAGTGAGGGAAGGAAAAGTGGTCAACCAATATATCGACAAGGCAGATGAACTGGACAAGGAAAAAAGGTCTTGTTAAGGTTTTATTTTGGAGGACTAATGACACCAAACAGACAGACTGAAAACTGCTAAACACACTATTTCTAGTGTGTGAAAAACAGCTGTACACAAGTTCATTAGGTTTCAGTGTTTTCTGATCCCATTCTCCTCCTTACTGCATTAAGCAGTCAAATATTATTGTATAATGACTGCTGGCCATAGCAACATATGCAAGATGCATATGCAAGAGACTACACTCCACAGTCTCTCTCCGCATCTCAACCCAAGTTAGAGAAGTTAATTGGCAACTATGTATTAGCTGTTACTACAGAGTATACATTTTAATAAAGGCTAAATGATGAACATAAAATTGCTGATAGACAACAAGAAGCTCAGAATTGTCCAGGTAGAGCAAGAAAAACACTCAGAAGCAAGGCTATAACCATTTTTTGAACACTGTTGGAAAACAAACCATTGGGAGGAAGCCACAGCACACATCAGTTGATTAAGTCAGACTGAACGGAAAGTTTGCCTCAATTATTAGGGATGTAATGGTTCAGATTACCCACGGTTCAGTTATCATCACTGTTTAGGGTCACTGTTTTGGTACAGTTCGGTATGTGCTATGTTCAGGGGAAAAAGGACTGCTGTCAAATTAAAATAAAGAAAATAAGAACAAATAATCAAACTACAAGCAACAGCACAAATAAATACAATAGAGCAAAGATACAAATAAAATAAACAGTGATTTTCAGGTTATTTAGATATCTAACAGTAGTTTTCAGGTACAGAGATTGAATAAAGTAATCAAATGTAAAATAATATTGCATATAATCTTCAATGTATAAATTAAAGATTAATCATTATTAAAGTTACAAAAGCTATTCAGTCAAGAGCAGTGAGCGATTGTCTTCCTTGTCTTTGTTTGATTAACATTAAAAACACAGACAGCAGGCTTCTGTCACTTTAAGACATAATGCACAGATCCAGTACACTGATACTGTACACATGCATTGTCTTTCTCAACTGTTTACGTTCACTTAAGAGCGTGTTTTCAAAAAGCTCCATTTTCGCAGGACAAAAACGCTGTCTCAGTGTGGACCCCAGGTGATGATGGCATAAATGACTGGTTTTGTTAGAGCATACAGCACTCCTATTGAACAAAGTTTACAAAGAGTGACTGTTCTGTCCACATTTTTTTTTTTTTTTTTTTTTACATCACTGTTGTAACGTATTGGGAAGCCAGAATGCATATCCATCGACAGAGACATGCATTAGTCGCACTCTGTTTGTCTGTTTTACGCAATGTCATTTTCAACAAACCATATTATAGATGCGTCGCCAGTGCATGCCGAACCGTGGGTGGAGAACGGTACAGTTCAATTTTTTACTGAGAACTTTTACACCCCTATCAATTATACATCTGCGATGTATCTGTGGCATGTGGCAAGGGCACTGGGGCGTCACTTGACCAATCCGTCAATATGAGTGCCGCGTCCAACATGAGTTCAGCGGCAGCAGCACAGGGTTTTAGAGGGGGATACGGGCAGGAAATGAAAACACTGCTTTGTTTCAGCTTTAGAGCTTTTCAACAGCTCGTCATGAATCGGCGAGGCTCAGTGAGGGGCACGTGAAAGACTAGACAACACACACACACGCAAACACACACAACAGCACTGTCCTCCAAGACAACAGTCCCGCTCAACTAACTTTCATACATACTAGAGCTGCACGAGTCTGGATAAATTGAGAATCTTTTTTGTTTTTTTGTTTAAAATAGAGATCATGATTCTCCCACTATTCTGAACAGACAACTAATCTAAATAACATGTAATTTACTAAGTTCTGACAAAATGTTAAATGCTACAGTCTATTTAAAAATATATATATTTTATTAAGTTGAATTACTGATGGTTTCGTAGACATTTAATAGCCAAATCGTTGTCATTTAGAGCGGGTGTATGAAATTGAGATCCCGATTCTTTTAGCAATTACTAGTGCAGTACTAATACATACCAATACAGACTGCATCTTCTTTGTGTTGAACCGCTATGGAAGCGATGAAAGAATTCTGATTTATTATTTTGTCACACACTTTCATAATGTGATGAGAGAAACAGGATATTCAATGAAAATCACAAAAAGTATAACATAAAATTCAATTTCTTGTAAGATAAGTTGATTTAATGTCAGGAAAAAAAAAAAAAGTTGTAACTTATGAAGTGTGATATAGCATGAACTGATGAATCATTCACAATAAGACCAGGAACATGAATTTAAAAAGTAAAGAGAAACATTTTTACATCATGATGACCTCCATGTCTTCTAATAACTCTAAACACCTAACAAGCTGTAATTTGTCAAGTGCTGCCCTAACTAATCTGGTGGTTACTGAAATGAAAATCAAGAGATTACAACCAAGCTTATGCCTTGTTTTACAACTGTTTGCAATCTTAAATGCTGCAATACAGACTGGGAAACAGGACTCATGTACAGCGCAAACAGTGTGTAACCAGGGGTATCCAAGCTCAGTTCATCTTACCAAACCCAGAAAAGTTGATGGATTTCCACAGCGTGCTGGCAGATACTAATAGGCTGAACACACTTAACACACATACAGACAACAACAAAAAATGTATTCTGTGTAGCTACATATGCAAAAACTGTTCCTGAATTAGTCAATTTAGTCAGTGATTTAACAATGGCATTACTCTATGAAAAACAACATTAAATAAGCCATTTTGGCCATGCTTGTGATTAGTTAGAAAATTCTGTCTAATTTATTATGTAATTGTTTTATTACCTTTTTAAGTAGAGTCAACCACATCTACATTAAATCTGTATGAACAAACCGTAGTGAATGGTTAAATTGTTAATCCAGATGACATCTAAATCAAGCATCTTTCACCTCCAGGTACTAACAAATCACTGGCCCTGCGTTCTAGCAGCGGCCCCTATGTCACGCTCCACAGAAAGAGCACAGAGGCTTAAAGAAAATAAAACAGCTCTCCTGTCAACTGCAGTTTACCAAGAAAAAAATAGCCAACATTGGTTGAACTTTAGGCATCCATGTTTTTTTTGTTTTTTTATCCACCTTATTCCTACACCCCATGACGCTTTGCGCAAATTATGGGATTAACTTCCATTAAGCTGTAAACAGTCAGTGAAAGACTCGCTCTATGAACACAATAATACGTTTTATTTTTAAGCTGGGTACAACGAGATGACATTATTCTACTCACCCTTCAACCAACGAACATTAAAAGGACATTTAAAAGTGTAAAAGCATCAACAAGGTACTTTCAACAGGCCATGAAAAAGCGCGATTCTTTCCACAACAATAACAGATGGGTTAAATATAACTAGTGATATATATCTGTATTATGTAATATACGTTGCCTTAATAAAAATGTTCATAAACTTCAGCATTGTGTGATACTATTTCCAAGTTATTTCCATCATTTTTACAGATAATAAATTGTATTTACCTGTGAAAGAGACGTGAGGCTTTGAGGAGAAAAACAAGAGATTCTTCGTGCATTCCAGTGAATTATTAATGGGGTATATCAGAAATTATATCGGGAGAACAGACCACAAATGTGCAGTATATGTTGTCCTTTTTCATACTATTACAGTAGTATGCAAAGGGACAAAAGAAAATAATCACGAGGATAGAAAGCAGCGGCTGAAGTGAGCTTTTGCCATAGAAATTCTTGTTATAACATGTTACGTTAAAATACCAAGTACCTCATCACAAGGTAGGAAAACTTGACTCCCGTTGGGCTATTAATTCCCACATTTAAAAAGTGGTCATTACTCTCAAAATTTAGCATTGTGTACACATCCAGTAAAAAAAGTGCAGTCTCTGGATCAAATTCTCAATGATCATATATTTGATTGATACAGTGAGTTTGCTGACATCATCATGTATTGGCTTCATTGTGGCTGTGGTGTCTACACACCGGCACGAAACTAAAACAACAGGGAACACGTCCACAGACCCACCACACTAGTGTTGGCCGATATGCTCCATAGTCATGTTGTTCTATCATCAGCCTGTGAGATCGCCGATACACGATATTAATTGCACGCCGGAGTGCAATAGTTTGCTTATTTGATTATTAATTTAATCATTAAAAACAGACAGAGCTTTTGGCATCTGACACTGCACAACGCATTAATTCTCTCAGACACAACAAGAGCTGAATCTACCTCAACATATGCTGATAACAGAATAAACTTAATTATAGGTCAGTGCTTGAAGCTGCTTTGATTTTCATCAATGACTGATTAGTGTGCTATATTTGAACCTAAAGACTGTTATTAGGCCTACATAATTTTAGTAATAATAACAACATTATTAATAATAATATTTTTTTAATTGTATTGTTATTACTGTCATTAAAATGTTTTGTTAATGTGCTATGGAAACAAAAAATGCTGACGAACAATGATGCAGTTTTCGCCTTGGCTCAAAAAACAACTGTGTAAGAATGATGAGTCTCTTTTATATAACAAGCACACAATTTGTGAATAGATCACCTTGCAATTCAATTTTGATGTGGGATGTAGTTTTGTAGTCCATTTTATTAATAATAATAATAATAATTATTATTATTATTATTATTATAACAACAACAACAACAGCAGCAGCAATAATAATAATAATACATTCAGGGGAAAATGAACCAATTATCATCTTGGTATCAAAGGCATCATCGATACACAACACTATCTTCTATTGGCACAACTCTACACCACACCTCATACACTACCGGTCAAAAGTTTTTGAACAGTAAGATTTAATGTTTTTAAAAGAAGTCGCTTCTGCTCATGAAGGCTTCATTTATTTGATCCAAAATACAGCAAAAACAGTAATGTTGTGAAATATATTTACAATTTAAAATAACTCTTTTCTATTTGAATATATTTTAAAATGCAATTTATTTCTGTGTTGGCAAAGCTGTATTTTCAGCATCATTACTCCAGTCTTCAGTGTCACATGATCCTTCAGAAATCATTCTAATATGCCAATTTGCTGCTCAAGAAACATTTATTATTATTATCAATGTTGAAAATTCAAAAGTTTGGGGTCCGTAAGGTTTTTTTTTTTGGAAAGAAATGAAAGAAATTAATACTTTTATTCAGCAAGGATACATTAAATTGATCAAAAGTATAGACATTTATAATGTTGCAAAAGCTTTCAAATAAATGAAGCCTTGGTGAGCAGAAGAGACTTACCGTTCAAAAACTTTTGACTGGTAGTGTATTTTTATAAAATCTCTCTCTTCTTTCTGTGCGATGTGAAATCTACCAAACGCAGACCTGCTTTAATCTTAGAAGCTCATATCAGACTTTGACACCAACCTCCAGAGAGGCAATGCTTTGCTACATTCCCAGTTACTAGAAATGCTTCCAGCAGGCCATTCAGCAGACCCACGTAACAAAGTTACGCTGAAGAATGACAATGCATCAATGTTTTGACTGGATTTCTCTCTTGCTGCTGATAAAAGACCTTAGCATCAAAGTACTACTAAAATCTTGCCGAACTGTAAATATGAGCTGCTGTCTCCAAACTACGCTTATTTGTACATTTCTAATAATGAATCAACCTTCCAAATTAAGTAATTTCCCCACATAAACCATTAAGTGAATGTACTCCTTGTCTGAACAAGTGTCAGATCAGACCCCTCCCCCAATTTTCAGAACATGAAAACGGGAACAGCATGCTTAACTAAATGCTGAAACCACCTTTATAATATCAATAGAAGAAATATCTTAATGCATTAATTTCGCCAGCCATTCATCAAATGACATAGTACCTGAAAAAAAAAAAAAAAAGAAAAAAAAAGCAATAAGTTAAATGTTTACAAAAAAAAACAACTAGCTTGAATTTTTTTTTTTTTTTTTTTTTTTTTTTTTTAAAAGAGTCTGCATATTATTTTGTGTTAACTAAAGACATACTAAACATGTTTCTAAACCTTACTTGGTCTTAAAACTTCCCAAATGTTGTCTTAACTTTACAAATTGAGCAATCTGAACAATTTTGTTGCACAATACTGTGCAAGTTCCCAGCATGCATTGCAGCTTAAAAAAAAAATTACGTGGTAACCAAGTGTGCCACACGGCGCATGCCCTGAAAAGTGAAGCCAAAGCATTTCGGTAGCCCCCTTAATAGATAGCTGACTTCAGTACAAGTCATAAATCCAACCTCTCAATGTAATAAAATGGGATGCGAGCCAAACTAAAAAAAAAAAAAAAAAAAAAAAAAAAAAAAAAAAAATTCAATTACACTTAAAATAAAAAATTTTTCCCCCCAAGGAGGGTTTCTATCATTTTAGGTAGTTCTTATCAAGCAGACTTATGTTCAAGTGTTCGTTTCCACAGTAAGTTTGGTTTTAGTTATTTGATGTTATATTAAAAAAAAAAAAAAAAAAAAAAAGGGTGCAAGGCATGATTGACAGCTGTGCTTGCGCAGGAGTGTGGGCGGGACCTTGATGCCACGGCTCCACCTCAGGATCACTACTGCACAGACTCAGACTCCAAACAACGTAATGGGCAATGACCATTACTGGGAGATTTTGGCTTCATTTTTCTACAGTGGAAGGAAGCGGAGATGTGCTGTCCATCTTTTTTTACAGTCTATGGTGGTAACTATTATTATAGAAATGATCATTGCTTTACATTTTACTGGCTTTAATTTAAGCTCAGAATTCAGAGTTCATATTTTTGCTGAATTAACATCAGTTGATCATCGCGTATTTGAGATTTGTGTGTCGAGTTACACATGCATCTCATTGTAACTCGAATTTAATATACATGCCTATAAGGGTAATAATGTTCGCTTCTAGTTTTAAGAGACAAAATAATGCCCATGAAAGAATGAGGAAGCTCCTAAAATTTCTAAAATGTTCAACAGTCTTTAGTTGCCTTGTGTTTTTCAATTTAATAGACTGCCTGTTACTAATTAGATGAATAAAAGTATTTAAGCTTTTAGTCAATTTAACATAAATTGATTGTAATATGTTACCTTAAGTGTTTTTACAGTCTAGTTTTCTGGGGTTTTATCCTTTTTATTCTATGCTTATAAAAACGGTCTGTAAATTACAACACAATTCATGTGTTGACAACATAATCTATGCAAAGTCTGTTCAGTACACCAAGATCCACTAGGCAAACTAAAACAAATTAAACTACTTCTCTATGACAGGCACTCCGGGACATTTACACCAAACACACAGCTCACGATAAGTCTCACCAGTTTTCCTATTCACACTAAGCTTTGGCAGGGAACACACTAGTGTCCGCAGTCTCTTGTGTCTTCAGCATGAATCGCTTATGTGGCCACGGGATAAGCTCTGAAGGGACTGTTACATACTGTACTTCCAAACACTTGCGCCATGGAAATGAACAGGATATTGTGCTCTGATGTTCTCAAATGCTCCTGAGATATCAACAGTGTTGTTTTCTCAGGGAGGGATGCTGATGGACTGATCTTAAAGTAAATAACTTAATTAACATGGGTAAACAGAAGCCACATTTTACCAATGCGACTCCAAATGCATCATGGAAAACAATCCCACCACAGTTTCAATTAGCATGTGGTGAATGGGTCGCTGTTTTACCCATTTCGTTACCGTTTAAATCGCACATCTACTTTCAGCCTGACATGGGAATAAGCCAGAAGCCACTCTAAACAGGAAGCAAGCACTTTGGTTACCCCCCTTAAAAAGCACGGCTACAGTCCAGAATCTGGCAAACAGCCGCTCAGACCACTTCAGGTTGTACAGAGGCAAAGAGTGAGAGTCGTGTGCACAGGAAACATTATTACTGGCGTCTGCTAGCGCACAATAAGATCATGCACGCGTACACCGCCTACAGTAAATTATCAGCTTATCTTTAAGTCACACAAACACACAACAGTACGACTCTCAGATCTGCCACATGTGTGCACTTTGAGAAATGTGCTGACTTCCTGTGCATGTTTATTTACCAAGCTACTACCACATACTTTCTGGGGGTGGGGGGATAGCCTTTTAAATGAAAGCGGTGGTCAGAAGGCTCAATGCCAGTGTGATATTACTGTATTTCACAGCAGAACATCCACATCTGGCTATTTAGATGTTACGTCTCTGTCTGTACCAGTTGACGTTTACACAGATTGAAAGCCCTGAGGCTTTTTTCAATTTACCATCAACTCCACAATGGAATCCAAGCCACACAAAACATTACAGAACCAGTCAATATTTCACACACATTGACACATTTCAGGTGGTTTTCTTAGTGATATATAATTAATTTATTTTAGTGTCAAGATAAACACACTCCAGATGAAATTCTACTATCCCGGCTTAATGACACCTGCTGATCTTTTTGTATGACAAATTGCTTGTGAAGTTCCTCATTTCTAAGTTGTACTGGATAAAAGTATCTGCTAAAGGAATAAATGGAAATTGTGCGGCCTGGCACATCAACTTTCTGTCTCAACCAATGACGCAAGTTAGGGTAGGACTACCTGTTATTCTGACAAATACCAGATGGAGGAATGTTCTGTCGGGTTTGACAACAGTCATTATTAGGGTTGGGAAGAATCTATTCTCATTCAGAACTGGTAGTGTTTTTTGAAAAATACTGGAAGAGTGCGAAAATCCTAAGTTTCGGTTCTGAAAATGATTCTGGTGCGATGTGTGGGCAAAACGCTGAGAGCGTATACTTTAATAGCAACGTATCACCTCATGAATATTAATATAGTAATGAATGCACTGAAAAGCCCTTGCGCTATTCATATATGCTTTGTGTCAGAGATCAATGCACAGAGAGCCCACGCTATCTTATTCCTAAATGACAACGATTCTCCTGTGTCTTTTAAACCTTTGACAAGAATCACACCGGAACATTCAGATCTGTGTTGGTGCTGCCGCTGATCCAGAGAGAGCAGTTATCATGTATGAAACAGCTTCACAAACAGTCTTTTCAACCACACAGTATTGTTATTTTGGTTACAAATATTCAAATGATCACAGAAGTACTGAGAGTAAATCACCTTTTGAAAGTCGCTTCAAATAACGATTGGATCAACTACATTGTTACGCCACTAGGTGGCAAGAAGTGACTTAAATTTGTCATTAAATTATTCATTCAAAAGATTCGTTCAAAAACACTGATTCATCCAGTAATGAAACAAGTCTTTATGAATCAATCATTCAAACCGATTTTAAATATTCTGATTCACCTGTCTGGATCTTACCTGTGTTCAAGCATCTTCTACCCCTTCTGAGAGGATATTCTCCACTGCTAGAGATATAAGCCAGGAGAGGTCCCAAATTCTCCCAGAGAAAGCAGATTTGATTTTCTTCAAAACAATTGTTAATTATTTTTGCAAAAAACTGATAAATAATATTTTGAATTTGTTGACATTATCAGTCTGTTAAACTCATTTGACAAGTATAAGGAATAAACACAAAAAGGATTGTTTGAGTTGAGTATAGAGGGTATGCACATAATGTCAGCATCGGCCAGAGTGACTGCGGTTACGGTCACTGAGTGGCAGTATTGGTTTTCAGCGTGAATGCTGCAAAAAAAGAAAAAGAAAAAAAAAAAAGAAAAAAAAACCCCCTAGGATTGCTTGAGGTGAGTAAAGCTTGGGGTAATTTTCAATTGAAAGTGAACTAATCCTTTAAGCTTTGATTCCACTATTTGAATCTTTATTAAAAAAAAAAAAAAAAAAAAAAAAATATATATATATATATATATATATATATATATATATATATATATATATATATATATATATATATAATAATAATAATAATAATAATAAAAAAATAAATAAATAAAAAAAAGCATTGAATGAGCATTGAAAATTACAGATGGAAAAGTTTTCTCCACCTTCCTCCTGGTGGCTGGATGTATAAATGTGAATGGAACAGTTCAGTGCCATGCGAGGTAAGCTCATCTCATTCAACAAAGCAGCTCATTGTTGCTGGATCTACTCGGGCCTGATCATAACTGTAACTGAAACGATTGCCCCCAGCAAACCCACAGCGCCCATTTCAGCTCATTCAGCACGCCACATTAAGCGCCAGGGCTCATCTCCCAGAATTCATTCATAAGAGATGAAAAAAAAATAAATAAATAAATAAAAAAAAAAATAATGGAGTATTACATTTCAGTAAGAGATCTCTTAAAAGCTTGATGGAAACTTTAGTTTGAGGAGAATGTGGCATTTTGAGGAGGGCTGGGAAAGCGCTTTAAAAATTACAAAAAAAAAAAAAAAAAAAAGCTGTAAATCAACTCTAACAGTACAAGTACCTGTGACTGTAAAGATATCGTTCAGAGCTTTCATATGAAAAATAACTTCTGTATAGACACTTAATTTGTCAAATTAAAGGTTCTATAAAGTGCAACACTCACTGGTTTAGACCTTTGTGAAGGCCCAATAAATAACATGTTTGTATTTTAGTTTTAATTTTTGTATTACCAAACAAACATGACAATATTAATCAGGAAAATAAGATTTTCTTAACTAAGTGATAAAATGTTGAGTACAAAAAGTAAATGTCACACGGATCAGAGAAAACTAAAAATGCTGCATTATTCATGCCAATGAAAAATAGACTGCCTATAGACTGAACACATAATACTCATGACGTTTTTTTACAAATTTGCGTTTTTGTAGTTTACACCGAGACAATAACAGTATCATTTAAAAAAAACGTGCACTTTGAAACCGGTTTTCAATAGTTTGCATTTTCAAGCCTCTAAAATGCCAATGTCATGTAAATGCCAAACCGCATTTTCCGTTTTTAGTTGAAACTGTAAACTTAAATTGTTTCACAGACCAGTGAATCATTTTCAGACTTAAAGAGATCATAGGATGATTTAATGTTTTCCTTTTCCATTAGTATGTAATGTACCCATTTATGCATAAGATCTGCAAAGTTACAAAGTTCATAGTCTCCCACAAATCAATTTATTCCAAGAGAGAACATGGATCCAGAACTGCAAAACATCCTGATCGAAGTCCAGATATCAATTCTGCAAATGTGTCACAATTTGAAATATTAGCGTAATGCCCACCCAAAGGCATACGCAAAGAAAGAAGACGAGGCTTCAGTGAACTGTAGTGTTGTCGCCATGTTGTGGCATTCCAGTGTTGGTTCGGATCGATCTGCATGAACATCCACATTTTCAGAATCTGACTCGGGCTTGAACTGATACGGTAAAACTGACATTATTAGCGGTTTGTGTTTACACGGTAACTGGTTTCAATTTCGAGACTGATATGTATTTTTCAAAAACCGCCATACAGGTGCGTAGCTGAAACAGCTGCTGTATCTATTCAATGGCCATGAAGCACTATGTAGAGTGTATAGAGAGCAGACTTCTATTAACTGCATACTCACAAAACTAACTCTCTTTAATAATGCAAATACCATGTAGAGCCATATGATTGATTTCCACAATGCAGAAAACACGGATGAAATCACGGAATCCAGTCACAAATGGAACTTACTGTATAAAGCGTAACGTCACAGAATTTGGCAATTTTTGGATGAATAAATCAAAAGTAGGGCTTTACAATGAATCAGATATTGATACGGACTAGTGTCTCTGAATATTAAAACTAAAAAAGGCTGCTATTGAAATCTAAAGCCTGTATGAATGAGCGCCACAGTTTCCTTTACTGCTACACATACTGAAGCACGCATGACGCTCGTGATGATTTCAGTGTCTGCTGTCTCACTTACTATACATGAACTTCATCGGCAGAGCTGCTCTTAGAGTAAATTTATTAACAATTCACAGTTTAATATGATAAAACTAATCGACATTTGTCACATATACACAGGAAGTCAAAGGTCTTCACGACCCTGTCAAAATAAAAGTTTGGTATAACTTGAAATAACAGAAATATTACTATTGTACAATAGAGTACTTCGATTAATAGAGATAATAATAATAATAATAATAATAATAATAAATACCATTTATTAAAACACACAAACTCAAAGGTCTTCATTGAAATTACAGAAATTGCACAGTAAAAATGTATAGCCTACTTATTATTATTTTAATTAAACTCATTTGATTACATTTCAAACTAAATTGTTAGCTTTATGAACTGCTTGAATTAAATTTAACTAATTTTTATTTGTCCTTACAATGTTATATATATATATATATATTCCCTGTACTCACTGCAGAACACGAGATCCAGGGGGCGAGGTTGGATCCAGATCCAAGTCCTCCCACTTTACATATCCCTAAACCTACCCATCTCCACCCCCTGGATCCGGATCCAACTCCTCCCACTTTACGTATCAAAAAAAATAAACAAATAAATAAGCTGGGCAGGATCGGAGAAGAAAAATAGTGCATCCACCATTGCAACATAGTTCAGAAGATACATCAAGAGAACAAGAAACAAAAACGATGGAGAAGGCATGCTTCGGAGTTTACTCGTCTTGTTTTTGAATTGCTCTTTACAGTCTCTTCTTCAACAACTACACATTGTGCTCAGTACTGTGCGTATTGCCACCTAGTGGACTTCTGTCCTGCTTGCGCATGCGTTGTTGCACGTGCACTGTCCGCGCGGTCTCGAAATTTGGGCTTCACGCGGACGGGGTGTGCAGCCGGCCGCGAGCCCTCCGCATGGTGAAAATTACGTCATGCAGACGGTGCACAAACGCGGACGGCCAAAGTATACGCGGAGCTTAAACCTACCAGTCTCCACCCCCTGGATCTCGTGTTCTGCAGCGAGGTGCTACTGGGTATTCCTGACAGTAAAATATGGCAAAATAAAGGTCCAGTAAAAAAAAACGTGATACAGATTTTTGCTCAAACCACCCAGCACTAACACATAATATATTAAAGCGTATTTGATGTTTCCATGGTTTCTAACTGGAAATCAAGGGTAACGCGGATATGACATCATTGACAGGCAACACAATGATACGGGCTGTTACACTAGTTAAAATAGCCGATTTCTCTGGATTTAAACAAAGTTAGAAAAATTTGGGATAATTTAAGTACACAAGTCAATAAATTAAATAACACTGTTCTAGTGGTTTTTGGATATTTTAATCCAAAATCTTACACATTGTGCCTTTAAAACAAAGGTGTACTAATTTTTTCAACCCTTCATTTAAGCAAAACAGCAAACTCATTTATTTTGCAGATATTACATATTTTTCTCTGTTTTTTTAATAAATATCATGATCTTCATATGAACTGTAAGTGATCATTAAGAGATATTTTTATGTTCAGAGGGGGTGTACTCATTTATGCTGTACTTAAAATTACTCCGCTGTGCACATGATCACAAGCATATTTCATGCACAAGAATGCAATCAGAAAACTAAAATGACTGTAATGTGCAGGTCACGTGGATGCTGCGGCAGAGATACATGATAGTGTGCACAGGGTAGATATGATGGGAAGGCTGCGGTGTGTTTGGAGCCATCAGATTAAGACATTGATCTGACAGACATGTGACCTCACTGATGATGTCGCCTGCAGAAACACAGTGACAGCTGTCAGACGGCCAGCGTCAGCATACGACAGCCACCATACTGCAGTACTCAAAGACTGCAACCATACTGCAGCACTCACAGGCACATTTATCTAGCAGGGCGTCATACTAGGGGTGGGAATCATCAGAGACCCCACAATACAACATCACCATTTTTAAACAGACACAAACAAGACAAGTAAATAGACACAAATGAACATTGGAGAAGCAAATATTAAAGCAGTTTCAGTTGAAAGCAAACATTTATTTTTTTTAGTTGCAGAAATTCTGGTGCTTTATAGTGATGACTACAGGCAAAACCTGCTCACTCACTGAAAAACTGACCTCAGGTGTGATAAAGGTAACATGTCTACTGGGACACTGCCTTCTTTACGCATGTAGATTAGCGGCATTCAGGAGACAAACATCACTATGGAGATGCTGCAGGAGGTGTCGGGGGACAAATGCTATTTCATCTGTTGTTTTTGGCCTCATCTCATCTAGTGCCATGCACTACTGACACCAGAACTATTACATCACCTGTGATGAAATCACGTCACAATAAAAAAATAAAAAAAATAAAAAACCCTGACAATCTGTGAGCACAATTAACATCTGTGGCCATCTTGGGGAGAAGACCCCTGTTGCAGGTCATAATACTTGGGTATCATTTCCAAAATACAACATTTGGACATGTTTAGTAGGGATGTGCACAAGTACTCATGACAGCTAGTACAGTGATAGTGACGATCAACATGAAAACCATGATCGATGTGACTTTAAAAAAAAATATATATATTTTTATGATAGATAATTTATGATTGTTTTTTTTTTTGTTCGTTTGTTTTTTGTACAAATGTAAGTTGTAATAGGGTCATTCTGGGTCAACTCAACCAGAGGTCCCCGGCTCAAAGTTTTGATTTTGTTAATATTTTTTCTGTATCAAGACAAACATAAATAGTGATGAAAGCCAAAATATTAAATGTTACAGATGTATATTTACTGAGTAATCCACTATTTTGTAGAGGGGGGGTGGGGGGGGTGCATCAAAATGACAATTTTCACCTGAGATTTGGAGTGGTGTAAAATGATTTTAGAAAGATGGCAGCATTGTTTGTTGTTTTTTTGTTTTTTGTTTTTTTTTTTTTACACAGAGATTGGTAGGTCTATTAGTAAAATCTGTTGACTTTAGCAATCTTTGTTTCATTATATGCCAACAATGACAAAAAGCATTTCTTGTGTTTTTTGCCTCAAGTTTGCATGCCTGTAACTCAAGAAGTATTAAAGAGATCTTATCATTCTTTTAGATTCTGGTTCTTAAACTTTCCTTTTGGTATCTTCATTTTAAAGGCCCTCGATGGTTCAGTCCCAGAGATATGGACACATTTTCAGTTGTCAAAAAAATATATATTATTATTATTATTATTATTATTATTATTATTATTATTATTATTATTATTATTATTATTATAATATCTATTGCATAAACATACCTGTCATAAATATTCATTTTCCAAAGTTCGCATGCCTGTAACTCTAAAAGTATTCAAGATATCTTAATATCCTTCCAGATTAGATTCTCATGCTTAATAAACTTTCCTTTTGAAATCTTCATTTTCAAGGCCCTATTTAGTTCAGTACAATAGATAAGGGGATCTCAAAGCAGCTATGTTCAAACTGTTGCATTTTACCCATTTTCAGTGATCGAAAACCAAATGTGGTTCACTTTGCACACAGCTGATACTTATGGCATTTAAAGAGGAATGTCTGAAGAATAAATAACTCTGAAACTAGACATGTATCTTGTTTCCCTCTATCAAAACAATTGAATACAACACCTCTCTGAGTGCCAAAACAAAAAAATTCAAGAAGTGTTAAAAATATCTTAATGTCATTTTAGATTCTTGTTCTAATGAAACTTTTCATTTTAATCTTCATTTTTAAGGCCCTACATGGTTCAATCTAATAAATATAGGGATGTCAATGCGGTAGCATGTAGTTACAATACTGTGTATTTGAACTCTTAGTAGCTTCAGAAGCTGTTAAAATGAACAATCCCTTCTTCCAATTATCCTTAAAACTGATTCAAATATAGATTCTTATAAAGTGTATTGTGCCTCAACTAAACCATCTTCAGTAGATTTTTGGTACTCTGAGAGTTGTTTTATGCAATTCTTCTGATAAAGGGAAAAAAAAAAAAAAAGGATACATTTATAGTCTCAACATTATTTGTTCTTCAGATATTCCTCTTCATCTGATTTTACTAATACACATACCAATCTGTGTGTAAAAATAAAATAATGATGCTGCCATCTTTCTAAATTCATTTTTACACCCCTGTAATATATTGGCTCCAAATCTCATTGTCATTTTGACCCCCCTCTATAAAATAGTGGATTACACAGTAAATATACATCTGTGACATTTAATATTTGGGCTTTTATCACTACTTATGTTTGTCTTTCTATAGAAATAACATTAACAAAATAAAACATTTGAGCCAGGAAAGTTTTCCGAAATTTGGCTGATTTGACATGGAATGACCCAATATTACTTTACCCGGGTATACTTTACCCAATATCAGATTAATGTCATATAGGATGCATTTGGTTTTTTTATTAACCCTCTAGCAAAGCGCTTCAGTTTACCGTTGTTCATTTACTCTTCAGTTTCAGCTCAAATAAAATATTATTGACTAAACATTATTGACTATAATTGGGTTAATACAGTCATATTCCCTTTTTATATGTTTTTTTTTTTTTTTACAAAAACATTGATATTAATAATCCAACAGTGTTATTTTTTTCTTGTCATGTTTTTTCCAACAGTAGGAATGCTTTAAAGGCACAATCTGTAAGGTTATTGTAATAAAATATATAAGAACCACTTGCACAGTGTGATATATTGCAAATAATTACATTATCCCAAAAGTTCCCAAGGATTTGTAAATCCAGAGAAATTCCAATTTTAAATAATGGCTCGTCCCTTGTCATTGTCGCCTACCAATGACGTAATATCCGCGCTATCCCTGGGTTTCGCTTGTAGAAACTATGGCAACTCACATGGACAAAATGTGAAAGTGTTGGTTATGCAACATCTAGCATGCCAAAAACCTTATCATAGGTCAACTGATGCAAGCAGGCTTTGGGATAAAAAAAAAAAAAGAAATAAAACAAGGATCAATATTGGCATGGTGTTTTTGAGATGGAGAGAGCTTCACAACAAACTTGGACTTGACAGAGACTCCGCTCTAGCATGTTTTAATAGAAGGTAAGCAAATATACACTATATTGCCAAAAGTTTTGGGATGCCTGCCTTTACATGCACATGAACTTTAATGACATCCCATTCTTAATCCATAGGGTTTCATATGGAGTTGGCCCACCCTTTGCAGCTATAACAGCTTCAACTCTTCTGGGAAGGCTTTCCACAAAGTTTAGGAGTGTGTTTATTGGAATTTTTGACCATTCTTCTAGAAGCGCATTTGTGAGGTCAGGCACTGATGTTGGACGAGAAGGCCTGGCTCACAGTCTCCACTCTAATTCATCCTAAAGGTGTTCTATCGGGTTGAGGTGCAGGCCAGTCAAGTTCCTCCACACCAAACTCGCTCATCCATGTCTTTATGGACCTTGCTTTGTGCACAGTTGCGCAGTCATGTTGGAACAGGAAGGGGCCATCCCCAAACTGTTCCCACAAAGTTGGGAGCATGAAATTTTCCAAAATGTCTTGGTATGTTGAAGCATTAAGAGTTCCTTTCACTGTAAGAGAGTGACCCATTCTTTCACAAATGTTTGTAGAAACAGTCTGAATGCCTAGGTGCTTGATTTTATACACCTGTGGCAATGGAAGTGATTGGAACACCTGAATTCAATGATTTGGAGGGGTGTCCCAATACTTTTGGCAATATGGTGTATATTTATATTTACATTTAATGTAGTAATAGTCACGTACAGATGATTTGAATAGATATGAATGTCAATAATAGCACATATAAACAATGTTGAGATACAGATATGACATGACAGCTGATAATGCATAGGTAGATTCACTTGAAAAACTATCAAGTGTTCGTAATTATGTAATTCTGTGGGTTATGCTGATGAAATTACACAGTTATATTGCACTTTGTTTGTAAGTCAGTTTTTAAAAGGTGAAGTGACAACCGAATTTAGCTGCAGTGTGTACATGGCCTTACATTATAGGACCAATGCCTCAAGTTTAGGTAAATTAAACTGGCTGACCTTGACCCTCCATACTGCCAGAGAGCATGTGAATGGTCTAAACCTTATTAGAAACTAACAGACTAACAGTTGATTCTGTAATTATACAAATATATGAAAAAAACAAATCCTTCCCACTGATTCTCTTATCAGCTATTATTACTATTAACTATTTTCAGTCCCGCTCCCGCAAATACGCAAATGTATAGCCTGTTAACTTCTCCCGCTCCCATCCGCAACAGTCATGTTTTGTCCAGCTACCGCCTGCATAAAAGTATAGATTTTTTTTCTGTACATCCACAAAACTGTTTCAAGTTACATGTCGCCTAGCCACAACCTACACATTCCAGCATAAACGCTCCCGATAAATTGTTATTAAATCATCAAAACTCACAAACCACTGTTAATTTAACATAAAAGCAAGCATATGCTACTGTGTGCATGGTTTGGCATGGCAAAATGCGTGCAAAGTGTACTCCCTTCATAATTCCTAAAAGGCTGCCATCTCAGTTCATCGCAATCTCCCAAAGCTCCGTTATTATCTATGAAGCTGACTGCACAATGAATCTTTCATAATGTCTACACTTTGTTTGTTATAATCAGAGGATTTGGCCAGCATGCAGAATTCAGAATTTAGCACTGAACAAAACCTCAGAGATTTTGAACGGTGAGTGGACTATCGAATCGTTTTATTCTCCCGCAACCCGCACACACACCCGCACACACACACACACACACACACACACACACACACACACACAGTACCTTACCGCCAGCACCCACACTCGCCCATCAAATCTAGTGCCGCGTCGCACTCTGTCGCATTGGGTCCTGTGGTTCCTGCGGTAGTCCCGTGAGAGTGCAGGTCTCTACTTCAGTCCTGAATAATATTCTTTAAAGAGCTTAGAGCTGCACGATTTATCATTAAAAGATCGCGATCTTGATTCAAACACCCACGATCTTATTCCTAAATGACAACGATTCGGCTATGTTATTAAACCTTTGACAAAATCATACTGGAACATTTAGATCTGTGTTGGTGCTGCCGCTGATCCAGAGAGAGCAGTTATCATGTTTAGGTATGAAACAGCTTCACAAACAGTCTTTTCAACCACACAGTATTGATTAGGGCTGCACGATAATGGTTAAACTGATAATCACGATTATTAATCACAATTATTCTATCAAAAAGGGTAATGTAGTTATGGCCATTTTCACGTTCTTTACCAACCTACACTTCACCCAAAAGGCCTGTAGGTGGCACACCGACTTCATTTAACCAACTATGATAACTTCGTTAGATGGTAAATCAATACAAAACACATGGTTTTGGTGAACGCTTTGTAATCTGTATTCACATTAGATTTTTAAAGCAACACAATTTGTTTGCAAATGAGACAAACCAGAGATTCAGATTGCCCTGCAAATTCATAAAGCAAAGAATGATGCTCTTTGATAAAAAAAAAAAAAAAAAAAAAAAAAAAAATGTCCCTGGCTAGGGGCATTCTAAAATACTCAACATGAAAAACACTTAATATCACTGTCTTAGTACATTAAGCCACGTTAAAAGACCAAACTCCATAAACATCATAATAAACCATACTGTACAGCAAAGCAGATAAGCCCAGAATATGAACGCAATGTGTTTAATTACACGTTGCTTTCCTCCCATAGAAAACCATTAAAGAAAAAGCTTAACGTCACTTAATGTAGCCTACTAAGTGATATTAAAAGATCAAATTCTGCACAAACCAATTTTTCTGTATAGTATGCTTTATTAGTATAGTGTTTAATAAGTTTGGTATTTTAATGTCACTGTCTTAGTACATTAAGCCACGTTAAGCGTTTTCTTTATGGGAGGAAAATGCTTAATTAAACGTGTTGCGTTCATATTCTGGGCTCATCTGCTTTTCTGTACATAGTATGCTTTATTAGTATGATGTTTACTAAGTTTGGTCTGTTAATAACACTGTCTAAATTAAGCCACGTTACGCGTTTTAGAATGTCCCAGTGGCAATATAATTTTCAACTGGTAAAACTGGTAAAAACTGGTAAAACCTTTAGGAACTTCAAAAGATAAAACAGCGAAACACCTAATATTATTTCCAATAATTCCAAACTATGTTCATTTTCCCAATTGAATTGTCACGCAGGTTGCAAAAGTGCATTCTGCAAACAGTAACTAAGGTGGAGATCCGTGTTGCATTTGTTGGAATTCATCGCTGAAGGTTTGATCATGGCAGATTTAGTCACAAATAGTACGAGTGGCTTGTGAAGAAACAAAGACTGGCTGTATGACACTTTCATTGAAGCAGAATTGCGCTGTGGAGATCACTAAACTACAGCGCATATGTTTGTTTTCAGATCATCAGCGCTTCTTCCGCATTTAGAGGGAGCGCGTGTATAGAGTTGCCAGATTGCACAGATTAAGTAAAACACCCGGAAGACAGTATATCTTTTTAAGGGAAAAGCTCTATTTGGGGGATTTAAGCTCTTTGCATCTGGCAACCACAAGCATATCCCAAAGAAAAAACACGTTTTCAGGATAAATAACGAGCGGGCCAATATCATGACGATTATTTGTAATCAATCGAGAGAAGCAGATATCGTTATCGCGATAAAAATACGATTAATCGTGCAGCCCTAGTATTGATATTTCTGTGTTACACCAATTCAAATTATCACAGTTTAAATTTACAGTTCAGATATAAACTCTAATGTCTATGGTAGTGAAATACAGCAGATGCCCTTTTGAAAGTAACTTGGTGCTTTAAATAACGATTGTATCATTACATCGTTAGGCCACTAGTTTGCAACAAGTGACTTAAAAAAAAAAAAAAAAAAAAATGATTCGTCATTGAATCATTCATTCAAAACATTTTTTTTAAATAATTCATTCATTCTAATTAAACATTTTTAAATAGACTAGTAAATTTTGTTATTTTATTTAGTTGTCTGTTCAGAATCATGGGAAAATAATCATCTCGATTTGAAACAAAATGATTCTCAATTTATTCAGAATCGTGGAGCTCTAAAAGTGCTGCAGTGGAATTAACTGTTACAGATGTTCACCCACTCGAGTGACAGCCACCCGCACAGACACCACAGGTTACACATCACTGAAACTCTTAGCAGCTTGTGGTCAGAAGTAACACCAAATCACCTGATTCACAGAGTGGCTTCACAGCAGGATCAAACATGTTCAGCTCATCTGGCTGCAGTTGCCTTCGTAACAAGTCTTTCCACATGTGGCTACTTCCACCCCTGAGCTGGATCTGTTTCAGTTTAACAGATATTCCACCCCATTTCTCATCAAATAACATACCAATACACGTTACAACAGACCAATTCAGTTTTCAGCTGAAATGAACATTAGATGCAGTAAAACAGCAACCAATTTTAACTCTTTTTGCAGAAAATTATTATTGCAGGTGCAAATTGTTAAAGCAAGCTTAAATGGCATGGTTGCTTCAGGAAATACGTTTGCTTTTCTTAACACTTTTGGGTATATTTAGGGTTTAATGTAGGTGGTACGTCATTTTCAAACGTGATTAACTTTTTAGCGCCACTCACCGGACATTTAAATTCAGAACTGCCATGCACAACAACCTACGCAAATAAAATCTGTTGCGGATTATAAAACTAAACTCGCTTTTAGCGCCACTCACTGGACATTTCACTTTGAAAGTATCTCGAAATGAGCAAGATGCAAGAGAATATTTTTCAGAAATATCATCAAGGGCACGCATTTCCAACAATCTTCTCACACTAAATTTGTCTTCCTGTTTGTTTGTCTCTCGCAGAATCAGTATTTCAACATCTATTTCCACTCAGTCACACTTCTGTAAATAAGTCCTGACAGGACTTTCTCGCTGGTCAATATCATGCTGCCTTAATCAGTGCGGCCATCGAACTTCAGTCACACTATGAAAACGTGCAGTGCTGAACACTTTCAGTTTTTTTTTCAACAAAGCCAAAATAAACGAGTGATTTGGTGGATGTTGGTGTTGCTCTAATGAAGTACTGAAACTGTTAAAGAAATGACTGGAAAACTGGACTGGAGTGTCGAATGTGACAGCGTCCGTTTGACAGCCATAAAAGACTCACTGGCTCACACATCAATATGTGTTTAAATTAACTGCCAGCAGCCAATAAAACACTTTCCATTCGGTCATGGATTTGTTGTACAGTGTTGTCCAGTGTGTAACTTCAATAGGAAAAAGCTTCAATCTGAAAGCATGATGACTTTAACATGACTTTACTAGTGTTCACTTTACATAATATTTCAAGGCAGAACACTTATCAAAATATCCATCTCACTGGTTTGATAAACAGACAAACAGAGGAATAACATCAGCCACTTCACATGACAAACTTGATTTCTGAAATAGTGCACAAGCACATGCTCAGATTATCTGGACAGAATTACAGATGATTAATTGACAACCATTATTGGACAAACAGAAGAAAATAGCTTTGTAAATTTCCCCACAGCTTAACTCCATTCCCAACAATACAAACAGCTGAACAGATGTATTTATAGCAGCAGAAAACACTGGAGTGTTGATTTACTAACAGCTGCTACACAAACCACACAAAAACAGAGCAAACTAACAGACAACAGACATTCAATGCAATTACAAGAGCTTTAATCTGCTTGCAGGGCCATGACAAATTACAACACGTTCTTTTCACTGGTTTTCTCTTCCAGCAAGTGGAGAAAAAAAAAAAAAATGCATGTCTGATCACTTGGGCTGCATTTACACTGGCACAAAAAAAATCTGATTTTTTGCTCACATCTGACACAGATCGGAAATTGTTGCACACGTGTAAATACAAAAATCTGCAGAAGATCCGAGCTATCTGGTTTTAAATCAGATACATATCCAATATCTGGACATCCGACCTACGTCTAAAAACGCATATACACTTCCCCTTGGAATTCCAAGCCACCACAAGGCGACACGTTTGCCTATAAAAAGATAACATTTTAATGTTGTATTATGAAGCAGACATGATGTATGTGCTCGCACTAAAACTCGCAGCTTTTTTATTGAGGTGGGTGGGAACTTTATGTCTATATATCTAGATATCTTTTCCAATAGGAAAGAAATTGCGCACGCACACATTCAGCAGCTGGTTTTCAACCTCTGCCCGGTGACTAGTGTTGTCAAAAATACCGGTACTTCGGTACCAAGTTGGTACTGAAATTTTGAAAATGTGACAATATCAGCATTTCAGTAGTACCGGGAGTACCGAGTATTCGGATATATTCGGTACCCACTGATAGGGCTGTGCCAGTATTTTACGTGAATATGACACGAGTGAAGCACAAAGCTTTGTTTACAGAAGAAATAGGCTAGTAGTTTAGCAATTAAATGTGACATCGCAGCCATGGAAACATTGTGGTTCATGTCGAATGAGAGAGGCACGGAAGTCCATACATTTAAGCTTTGTCGGCTGTTGTATTCGGGTTTTTTTTATATTTCAAAAATTATTTTATTGAGGTATATACACACACACACACACACACACACACACACGCTCCAAATATTTATATCTATGATTACCATCATATTTAATATGTTTTTAAAAATAGGCTAGTTAAATAAAATAGTGAAATAGTTCCAACAGACTTTCCTGTGGTACCGAAATTGGTACCAAGAACCATAAAATTTTTACTGGTATTGGTACCAACTACTGGAATTTTGGTACCGTGACAACACTACCGGTGACTTTTATAAATAAGCTTCACCACTGAAAACATTATATTTCTCAGCAATGAGGTGATAACTTTCCAGCTTCATACTCTCTCTCGTCATTCATATTCAAATTCATTCAAATAAATGTAATCTTACCGTGCTACTTTATTTCACTTCAGAATTGTCTAACAAGTCATAGATAAAATTACCCTTTTTCAGTCTATAGTCATTCAGTCAGATTTTGCACTGCAAAACATCCATGATAGCTATTAACTTATCCATGTTGGCAAATAATCATGGCCACCTGACGTGGAATATATAAATAATTTTAATAGCACAGCCATTCAAAACCTGAGGGTCTACCATGTGCGTATTAAAGCGATTACGACAATCATTTTGGGCGGGAATTAATGTAAACGCAGATATCAGATAACAGTCGTGTCTAAAGTAAATGTAAATAGGTGGGCCAAAAATAAAAAAATAAAATAAAATCGGATTTGGTTAAAAGATCAGATCTGTGCATTAAGACTTACAGTGTAAACGCAGCTTAGAGTTTACACTTGGCTCTTTTCTCCGATTGGATAGCAATCCGTTTGCAAAAAAGGACCAGGGTCCAGTTGTTTAGAAAGTTTAATCTGGATCAGAATTATCTAGATTTGGAAATACCATGTTTTGCTATCCAGGAACAGGTAATCTATCTTACTTTTTTTTGTTTGTTTTTTTTAGCAAAATAGGAATGAATCAACCTGATGCAGATACACACTTTTTCAGAGTACCAAATCTGGATTACCAGCTCCAAATGGGGTCTTATTCACAATGAAGGCTACTAGCTATATAATGAACAACAGGTGGAAGAGTCAATGTGGGTGACTTTAAGTGTTTTATTTAAAGAAAAAAAGAAAATAAACATCCCCTTTCATTTTCAATTTCCTTTAAACAATCAGACCCCTACTAAGGGACATAGTTATGGGGGAAAAATATGAAATGAGAGAAAAATCTATATACTCTAATGCTTTTGCATTCTCTCACAAAAGTTTTGCATTTTCCCCCCAAGAAAGTTTGCGTTCATTCACAAAGAACTCGTTTTCAGAGTGAACACAAAGACTCTTGGGGGAACACAAAAGCATTAAAATTATTTCTTCCTCCATCTCATATTTTTCCTCCCATCACAATGTGCCTTTAGAGCTTTCGTAGCTTCTCATGTGACCCACAACAAAAACAAACAAAAATACATTCAATAAAGGATGCAGTTGTTAGAAACTTTGACTGGTTAATCTCTGATAATTGTGCCAATGTAGTTTATATACAGTGATTACAAAAAAAAACACTTAAAACACTTAATTTTTGTTTGATATTGACAGCCATTTAGGGGATTATTTTATGGCACCAAGATCTTTTTTTAATTTATTGTACTGAAAGGCTTAATAGGAAGCCTAATGTCTACTTCTATTTTATTACTTTACCAGTTAAACTAATCAAGAGCAAAATAAAAATGTGCATATATATTACATGTTGTATTTTTTGACCAGTTTTAAAGTTATTACATTTTTGTTGCTGAAATCCACCCTTCTGCTAGAATCAGGATAATCCTGATTTTTTTTTTTTTTTTTAAATCAAAGCTATCCCAGTCTTACTAAAATGTTTTGAACACAAACTGACGATTTGATCCAGACCAAAACAAAGATTGGATTTTGTGATTTAATCCAATTTCAGAACCTTTTTTTTTTTTTGAACAACTCATTTTTAAGATTTGATCCAATCTGATAGTCGAAATCCAATCAGATTACTTTAGAACAACTGGGCCCAGGTACAAATGCCCTCCAAAACACAATCTGATCACTCAAAGCACTTCAAGAAGTGGTTTAAGATGCATTCCAGACATGACTAAGTGTAAATGGATCTGGTTGTTTAAGGCACATATGTAAATTTGACAAAAAAAAAACAAAAAAAAAAAAATGCGTGTGCAAACGCGTTATAACAGCTCCAGCCAGCCAGATACCACAACGCTATCGCAACACACATCTTCACAGATAAGGCCTGCTGGAGAAGAGCGCCTCTCTTCACAAAGCACATGCGCAAACCGCTGCAAATAAAATTGTTTGTCGCCCAATCACCTTCATGAATAAAGATGGTGAGCACTGCATTCTCCCACCAGTGCTGACTAGACTGGAAGGCTTAAACAGTGATGCGATCACTCGAGACACATGAAGTAACCACGTGTAAATACACCCGTAGTGTATTTAATGTAAGTAACAGCACACCTCTTAAGACACATGATTTGAGGAATCATTCATGTCTGGAGCACAAATGATGCAGGAGGACACAGTTTCATATTTAGCAATAGAGGTTTCATCACAACATTAGGAGAACTGGTACTAGTGATGCCAGAGTTCACAAACAACACTAACTAAATTGCCATTTCAGTCAGCTCTCAAAAACATCTATGATTCACTTTAGAAGGCAACTTTGTTCTGTCTCATGATTACTATTACTACTGCAAAAGAAAACAAGTGCAGTCAGAGTATTCATGTCTCAGCACACGCATTTCTAACACAGCAGAAAACGTATCTTCTTTCAGACTGCTGCATTTGACATTATTTTGATATATTTTTTTATATACACACACATCTTTCGCATCCGTTTATTTAACTAAGAAAATAATTCAATGGCTCTACTTGCGTCCTTAACTCAGAGGAGCTCTCTTACTCCATTTGGAATGGGTGCAAAGCTCAAATGAGTGGAAACTACTGTTAAAACATTTGTGCGTCATGTACTTCGTCTCAAAGAGGCTTTTCTAAAACTTGGCATCAAAGTTTGTTACAAATGCACTAAACTAGATAAGCTGCCAAGTCATAATAGCCAGTGTCGTCAGAGACCTAAATCGTCATGCCTCCGGCTAAAACTGCCAGGCCTTTCAGAGGAAATAGAGAGTGGGTTTCAGGGCTGTGAGACCATCACGGACACAACAACACAACATCTGCTGTTCATGTCAAATTAAGGGGTTTTTAAACAGACTTACACCTGTTATAGCAAACGAATCACTTTACGAACAAAGCCGTTTATCTATCTCAACAACAGGCTCATTGCACGAGAGAAACAAAGACTAACAGCAACAGACACACACACACTCTCAGCACTTCTGAGTCTAGTGTAAGAATGTAAACACAGCTTGGCCTTGTGTTTTCACAACAGTGAACTACATGTACAATGATACAGTGAAGAGTCTGATCTTCAGATAACATTTCCCATCATCACTGTCCTTAATGCACTGCAGTCACTGTGTGCACAGGTCAAAGGTCACAATGGTCCATGTTGACACTGTAAAGTGTTATAACGTTTCACACCAAGTCAAACATTTGATATTTGATATTGATATCAGAAGAAATTAGACATTTAATATGATACCTTGCCTTACTGACCATCACTTAATAAATACATGTTGCCTCATACAAAACTGGGAGCGATGGGACTAGAATCTGACATATGTGTTCAGTACTAACCCACTAAACTAGTGCCCAGCATGTGTGTTCAGTACCAACCCAATAAGCTAGTGTCCAGCATGTGCATTCAGTATCAACCCACTAAACTAGTGTCCGGCATGTGCATTCAGTACCAACCCAATAAACTAGAGCCTGGCATGTGTGTTCAGTACCAACCCAATAAACTAGAGCCTGGCATGTGTGTTCAGTACCAACCCAATAAACTAGTGCCAATCACATGCATTCAGTACTAACCCACTAGTAAACCATGTGTGTTCAGTGCCAACCCACTAAACCAGTGTCCGGCATGTATGTTCAGTACTAATCCACTAAACTAGTGCCTTGGCATGTGTTTAGTATCAACCCACTAAACTAGAGCCTGGCATGTGTGTTCAGTACCAACCCAATAAACTAGAGCCTGGCATGTGTGTTCAGTACCAACCCAATAAACTAGTGCCTGGCATGTGTGTTCAGTACCAACCCAATAAACTAGTGCCAATCACATGCATTCAGTACTAACCCACTAAACCAGTGCCCAGCATGTGTGTTCAGTACTAATCCACTAAACTAGTGTCCGGCATGTGTGTTCAGTGCCAACCCACTAAACCAGTGTCCGGCATGTATGTTCAGTACTAATCCACTAAACTAGTGCCTTGGCATGTGTTTAGTATCAATCCACTAAACTAGTGTCCGGCATGTGTGTTTAGTATCAACCCACTAAACTAGTGTCCAGCATGTGCATTCAGTATCAACCCACTAAACTAGTGTCCGGCATGTGCATTCAGTACCAACCCAATAAACTAGAGCCTGGCATGTGTGTTCAGTACCAACCCAATAAACTAGAGCCTGGCATGTGTGTTCAGTACCAACCCAATAAACTAGTGCCAATCACATGCATTCAGTACTAACCCACTAAACCAGTGCCCAGCATGTGTGTTCAGTACTAATCCACTAAACTAGTGTCCGGCATGTGTGTTCAGTGCCAACCCACTAAACCAGTGTCCGGCATGTATGTTCAGTACTAATCCACTAAACTAGTGCCTTGGCATGTGTTTAGTATCAATCCACTAAACTAGTGTCCGGCATGTGTGTTTAGTATCAACCCACTAAACTAGTGTCCAGCATGTGCATTCAGTATCAACCCACTAAACTAGTGTCCGGCATGTGCATTCAGTACCAACCCAATAAACTAGAGCCTGGCATGTGTGTTCAGTACCAACCCAATAAACTAGAGCCTGGCATGTGTGTTCAGTACCAACCCAATAAACTAGTGCCAATCACATGCATTCAGCACTAACCCACTAAACCAGTGCCCAGCATGTGTGTTCAGTACTAATCCACTAAACTAGTGTCCGGCATGTGTGTTCAGTGCCAACCCACTAAACCAGTGTCCGGCATGTATGTTCAGTACTAATCCACTAAACTAGTGCCTTGGCATGTGTTTAGTATCAATCCACTAAACTAGTGTCCGGCATGTGTGTTCAGTGCCAACCCACTAAACCAGTGTCCGGCATGTATGTTCAGTACTAATCCACTAAACTAGTGCCTTGGCATGTGTTTAGTATCAATCCACTAAACTAGTGTCCGGCATGTGTGTTCAGTGCCAACCCACTAAACCAGTGTCCGGCATGTATGTTCAGTACTAATCCACTAAACTAGTGCCTTGGCATGTGTTTAGTATCAATCCACTAAACTAGTGTCCAGCATGTGTGTTCAGTACCAACCCACTAAACCAGTGCCCATTATGTTCGTTCCGTTTCAAACCAGTAAACTACTGTCCGGCATGTGTTCAGTGCAAACCCACTAAACTAGTGTTCGTATTGGTGTACAGTACTAACCCACTAAACAAGTGTCCGGCATGTGTGTTCAGTACCAACCCACCAAGTGTCCGTACTGGTTTACAGTAACCCACTAAACAAGTGCCCTGCATGTGTGTTCAGTACCAACCCACCAAGTGTCTGTCTATGTGTTCGTTACTAACCCACTAGTGTCCGGAGTGCGTGCGGTGTAGCTGTACCTTGTCGAGCTCGTCGTGCAGTTCTGAAAGGGTAGGTCTAATGAGCTTCTCGCCTAGCGGAGCGGCGGTCTGCCGGTAGAAGTCTATGTTGGGCACGGCGTCGATGGTGTTGTGTCCGAACGTGCGGAGGTAGTAGGTGTTGGTGTGGGTGTCGTAGTGATGGTGCTGCTGGCCGCCGGTGGAGGAGTGCAGGCTGCCTTCGCTCATCACCGTGTCCCCATTCTGCGCGCTCTCCGCCGGCGCGGCGTCCGGACTCGAGGCCGCAAAGTTCACAACCCGAAACCGGCCCTTGGCTTCCTCGCCGCCAGCTACAGAATCCCGAAGTCCGTCGGACGGCGGCTCGGTGGCGTACGCGGGTGGGGATGAGTCGGATGTGCCAAGAGTCTGACTGTCCCCGGTGGATTCTGACACCAGATCCACCTGAAAGCGGCTCTGGCTCGGTGTCGGACCGGCGGGTTTGAGCGCGTCAGGTTCGGGCGCAGACAGATAGTCGCCCGGGGCGGCGAAGGGCGGAGGTGACGCTGACATGACGAGTCAAAAAAGCTTTCCAAAAGCTGATACTGTCCGTTAAAAGTGCAGAGGAGCCGATGGGTTTGACTGAACGCACACACTGATGCTGCAGGAAGACTAAAATAACGCGCCGTGCTTCCCTCCGAACCCGCAGCGCGACGCGCACATGCGGATGCAAATGGAGAATAGCAACACGTCCAGTCAAAAACTCCTGACAAGTTTGACGCGCAGCCCGGTGTGTACGCTCACAACGACTATAAAGACCCAGATGATCTCTGTGAATTGAGATTTCCGTGGCTAATTTGCGCCGTGATGCTGCGCGACCTTGCCGCAACTCCTCCTTTCGTGCCCGCGAGTCTCGCTGCTTTATACGCGCACTGCAGCAGGAGGACAGCGATGCTTGGTGACATCGCGAGAGAAGGCGCTTTCGCGAGATTTGCCCGCTCCATCTCTTGTACTGATCAGGGGTGGAGACTACAGCAGGATCACACACTGGCAAATGAGAAGTTGAGTCATAGGCAGATTGCCATTGTATTGTGACATTAAGATGAAATATAAGTGTATAGCTATATATTTTTTCTTTTTAGAAAAGCAATATATGTTGGTCATATCATATCATATTTATCTAGAGAGAGGAGACAGAGACTAATTGTCACACAGGTCACAAATGTAAGGTTTTGAGTCAAAAGTCCATTTAAATAAATGCTTGTCAAAATATGCAAAATCAAAATATATTGTAACAAAAATACAAAAGACACTGACACACTGGTCACTATGAAGGTAGATGTGAACTTTAATGGCAGATTCCCATACCTCCCCTATCAATATGGTGATTTTATAAATATTACAATACAATAACAGTGATAACAAATATTCTTCCTGCATACCATTATTATAATGTAACTGTAATGGGAAAAAAAGACAAAAAAACATGTTTTCCTTTTTATCCTGACAGCTCTCATTACTATGTTACTCTCAGAGTGCAGTCTCAGTGTTAAAGGAGATACAAAGAGATACTAGTCTTAAAGGAACTGTTCACATAAAAATGAAAATTCCTCATGCAGATCTTTTTCCTACCCTGACAATTCATAGCAAAAACACACCAAAATCTACCCAAAATACAATTAGATCTAACTACATTTTCTGAAGTCATTCAATAGCTTTGTGTGGTTCCAGTGTCCAATATGGCTGAAACCCGCACTGAGAGGCGGCCTTGTGCTAAAGTCTGTGGCCCTTAATGTCAGTCACCAGTGCTCTTGAAGTCTGGGGAGTGAGGTTTACTGCACAACCCTTAGCAGCAGGCCTCTGTTACACTGACATATCATGTGAGTGCAGCCAGAGATTTTCTTATTATGGGGAGATACCAACCTGTACCATGGAGAAAGCAGAATGGTCAATGGATCACGTGTGCCTTGATAAATCACATTACAACCTTTACGTCATTGAATTTCTGTTGGAGTTGTGTGACAATCACTGTTTGTGGAAGCCATAGAAATAAAAGAGAAGTGCCACAATCCCCATAAAAGTGGCTTGCTTTTGCCACATGGTTTGACAGTCAGTAGGAAAGTCAATGAACTGCCACACACAAAAAATTAAAGTTGAGAAAACTTAAAAGTTTAGGGCAACCAGCTGGAGGAGATTTTTGAGTTTTCTCAACTTGTTGTTGTATAACAAGTTCAATTTACAACAAACTGAAAACTCAAAAATCTCCTGCTGCTGGTTGCCCTAAATTTTTATGTTTTCTCAACTTTTGATTTTTTACAGTGCATAGAGTAGTGGCCAAAAGTAATGTTCAGCCTAGGAAAATTGACTTCTTCAACCTTAATTCAAATATAAAAAATAATAATAATAATAATGTGTTAAAGATGTAAGCATATTGCGTAACTGTGCTTGGAGTCAGTTGTTTCATTTGTGATAATGAAATGAAACATGAACTTGTGAAGACATTATTTTTGGCCAGGCTGTAATACAAAGAAATTATGAACACATTATGAATGAGAGGACCAATGAAATATTAAAAACTGATTATGTTGTAGTCAACATGTGTTTTTGTTTTTGTTTTTCTGTGAGCTTTTTTGTTTTTCTAAAACCTGTAGCTACCTTTTTTGACAAAAATTTTGTCAGATAAATACATTCACTTAGTTTAGTGTTTTGCTTTTCCCTTGTATTTTAAAACATTTACATAATATAAACATAAAAATAAAAATATTTTCCTCATATTTTAATGGTTTAAGTAAACAAAATAAATTATAATAAAAATAAAAATAAAATAATAAAATAAAATAAAATAAAATAAACCTTTGCACATCACTTTTGGCCACTACTATATATTTGGTGTGGTTAGTGGATTAAGACCCTGCTTAAAGACCCTGCGCTGGTGGGCCCTAAGTCATCACCGGTGCACTGCTGCATTTTTCCAGATACCAAAAAATGTAATTACTACTTTCATTTCTGCAGTTAGAGCATTGATTTGTTGAGTGGGAGACGTTGTTACATTTATAGTTATAACAAGTTTATTCAACGTTATTAAATGTATTACAATTTATTAAATGTATTAATTATTAATTTAATATCTATTGAATTTATTACATTTATTTAAAGATATTAAACTTCTCACTAGGTCAGTTACAAAAAGAATTTTAACAACTCCATGTAATCATTGTCACAAACTGACTGTTTTGGTTTTGTTTTCATTTGTTTCTATCTACTACCTGTTTATCTTACTACCTGTTTACCTGTTCATCATTTGAGTTCAATCACCCTGTGGATTTAAGTTCCTCCTTTTCATTAGTTGTTGTCTGGTATTGTTTGTGTATAGACATGCTGTTATGTTGCCTTCTTGCATTTAGATTAGCTGAGTTTGTTTTATTAAAAAAACTTTTGTTTGTGGAAACCCGTTTGAATCTTTTTCATCTTCATCTGAACCAGATCATGACAAACATATAACTTTAATACATTTATATATTTATTGGAAAGTATGTTCTCCTCTCTGCTGCCATATTGTTACTCTCCACCTCTCTTAAATAATTTAGGAGCTGAGACCTAGTCTTAACGCCTACTTAACACTCACTTGTAGGAACCTTTATGAATCACACTTATTCTTAAGTTTAGGAAAAATAATAAAATTCTTAGAATTTTGACACACTTAAGACTAAAATTTTACTCTGAGTGGCTTTTTATACATACGTCCCCATATCACCTGTACACATGATTTTGTAAGCAGACACTCACAGATTTGTAAACTGTTTCTTTACTTCAACAATTCTTGCCAACAGATTCATTAACTCTCATTTTTGCAAACTGTACTTTCAGATTTGTAAACTCTCAGTTTTGCTAATTGTATTCACAGATTCATAAATTGATAATGATTTGTAAACCTTTTAGAAATCTGTGCCCACTGAACAATTCAATTAACAATATCCTAAAATAATAGAAATTATATTTCTGACGGATCACTAAAAAACCTTTTTGGATCTTTATAATATAAGAATAAAAAATACTTAAACTCTTAAACTCATTGTGACTCACAGACAGAAAATACATCCTAACATTACTAATCATTCCAGAAATCGTGGGCAGAGATTTACCCAAACAAAAAAAAACAAAAAAAAGATTCTAGGTGCTTTTGCCAGTCAGTGATTCCACAGGCTGGTCATATGAACATATTCAAACCATACACATAACATAATGAAGCCTCATTTGCTGAAATCAAGTTTAATTAATACACACTCCAATCCACTGACAAAAGAATCATAAATGTTTCAAAGCTTCATGAAGCAAGGTTTGAAAAATGCTCATTACTAGTGGACATGGTTTCACATGATGTTCACAACATATGGAAATGATGTGAGAGTGTGTATAAAGCGCTGCAGTGATGACATATTTTTAGTCCAGCCCATAAGTTTGCATCACCCTGGTTCCTTCAACAAAACCCAAAAGGATTTTTCCATTAGCTTTTGGATTATTGCAGAAGGTCTGTGACAAACAAAACTTTATAGCCCGGTTTCACAGACAGGACTTACACTAAGCCAGGATTAGGCCTTAGTTCAATTAGGGCATTTAAGTAGCTTTTATAAACATGCCCTAGAAAAAAACATTACTGCATCTTGAGACAACATTGGCACTGACATATTTTAAGATATGTCAGTGCAAGTTGCTTTCAGTTAAAACAGCTACAATATGCATTTTAGTCTAGGACTACCTTAAGCCTTGTCTGTGAAACCGGGGTATGATTCTTACACATTTTGTTCACCATGATAATCTTCACAAATGAACTTCAATGGACTTCATTGTCACAGTCATTAAGTTTACAATAAACTCTTTCCGTCATTATTCAAAAAACATTTTACCTGAAAGTTTGAGTTAGAACAGTTCACAATTATAAGCACAACAAGGATGTAAAAGTTGACTAGTGAGTATATGAGTTTACTTGTTCGCAGAGATAACATTTATTGTCCCTGACAATATGTAGTAGTCCCATTTAGACACTTGTTAGCAAGTAAAAGCTTTAAAAAAAAAAAAAAAAATCACAAGAGTGTATTACTTATGTTTTTTTTTTTTTTTTTGTACAATACAAAGCGAAAATATCTTGAGCTTGTCCTAACATTTAACCAAAACCTCATATAAAAAAACAACACACACTCACAAAAAAACAAAAAAACAATTGACTCCAGGATGATGGAACCGGAAGTGCTTGTTTCTGGGGTTTGGCCTACAAAAATACGTCAACCCTGCAGCAAACGTATTTAATTCAACAGGATGATCCCTGGGCTTTATTTTTGTCATCTCTTGGACTAGAACTGTATTATAAAATACACATTTGTGCTCAAATAATGAAGAAAAGTTGTTTAACCTGTAATGCATTAGTATGAATGTGCTCTCATAAGAAAACTGTTTTATTACAGTCTGAGTTTGTTTAGTAGTGTCTATGTCAGAGATCATTCAACTTTTACATGTCACGTTTTTTCTTCAACTATCACATGGATAATGTGGAAATGCTCTGCACTATGGTGCTGTGTTTGTCTTGCTGCCTGATCTTCAGCTGTGTGAGCTGGTGTTTTACTCTTGGGATTTTGTTTGTTGAAATTCCCATTGAGCTTTTCTGACAGTTGCTTTTGATGAAGCAGTCGGTGTGCCCTTAGGCCTTCAGCACTTCCTGTTTGACTTCTCCTTCCCTCTTCCTGTAATCTTCACTAGTTTCCATTTAATGTGCTGTCAACCCCTGGCTCATATTACAGTCTGTCCGACATATTTGTTTGTGTGGGTTATCCATGCACTTTTTCTAGCATAATCCAAAAATATCCATTCGTAGTCCTGTATTTGTATACAGCAGTGGCTTTCACTCCTGGTCCTGGTGAACAACTGCATATTTTGTCTCTCATAACACACCTGATTCAGATCATCAGCTTGTTAGGAGAGAGCTCCATCATCTGGCTAGGGCCAGGATTGAAAACCACTATTTGAAAACCAGGTGCTTGCATTTAAAGAACACATCAATGCTGCAGACCTGTGGTTTTCATTTATTACCAAAGCAGATATCTTAAAATGCACAGCATTTTTTAAACTATAGGTTTAAACCAACAGATGCCCACAGTAATAAACATCTTTAAAAAACTGCACAAAATAGCTATTTTTCCAATGAAACAATTCAGATATATTACCTTAGTAGTACCTTAGAAGAGCAGTTCAAGCTCCTTACAACAGCTGGTAATCCAGTTTAACAAACACAAGCTACTGTTTACTCTGACAGACAAAATGCTTCTCCTGTACTCACTGAAATGAGGCCACTTTGTTTCACAAAAAGATTTAATTCAAGTCACAAATCATAAGTTTTCAATTCAGTTCAAAAACAATTTTTGTAAATTCAAAACAATTTATTTTTAAGTTCCAAGATTTGGGGGCATTAAAACCCTATTTTGCCAGGAAAGATAAAAATGACCCTAATCAACACTTTAAAGGAGTCATTATAGGCCTACTATAAAAATATCCTGTAAGTTTCAGAATTCCTTGTTAGTCCAAAAACAGCTTTTATTGAAACCAACCCAGGTAGCAACTTTGTGTCGGCCCAGATCCGGCCCACATCTGGCACATGCGGAATGATGATCTGGGCCACATGTGGCGGGAATGATGGCACTTGGGTCCGCTCCTGTTTGCCAGATCTGGGCCACAAGCAGGCCATAGAAATGCCACATGTCAGCCAATAGCAAAGAAATAAACCAGAACTGGACCTTATCTGACCCACAAAATATTTATATATTATTTATAGAGTCATCTCAGCATTAACAAGCCTGTTATCAAGCAGAATCACTGAAGGAAGGAAGAAAAAAAAAAGAGATGAGCAGAAACACAAGAACTACAGCTGACTTCAACCACAGCCTTAGAGGAAATCAACTGAAGATAAAAGACATCAAATCTCTGTAGATCTGATTAAACAACTCAACAAACAGCATTGCCAGCTTCACTTATTACTAACCAGGCTGATTTTATTTCTGTCAGACGTCTACAGCAGTTCTTATTGAGAATTAACAGAAGTTTAACTCTTATTTTTGTTTCATTTAAGGTTACCATGATGGTGATTGGTGTTTCCATTAGTTGGCCTCTTAACTTTTTTTTTTTTTTTTTTTTTTTAAATATATTTTCTCTGGCTGTGGTAGTGTTTCTGTCAAACAAATTAGCAGTATCAAAGAAAACTGAAGTGTGATCAAGTGAAGATGGTTCACTTGATGATTATAAAATTGATGATTTTATAATCATCATGAAATAGCCTGCTTTACTGATGTCATTTGAACATAATAATTGAATATATTAATTGTTACTGCAACATGAGATCCAGATGTATTGCAGAAATCAGTTAGAAGATTGAAGATGAAAAAAAAAAAAGAACACAAAAAGGCAAACTACAATGACAAACACAGATCAGTAATCAGCATATGAATCTCAACAATGGTGACAATAAACAAAATATTCAGACAATCAGATCAGCTGCATAATTTATCCATGCTCTGATGCATTCTGGGAGTTTTGTACTATGGTACCCAGTATGCATTGCGGCTACACTTTTGATTGTCACCATTGTTGAGATTCATGTGCTGATTCTTGATGTCTTTGTGTGTCATCTCGAAATGCTTTTTTTTTTCTTTTCTTTAATTTTCTATTTTCTGCAATACAGCTGGATCTCATGTCACAGAAACACAGGGTTTGTAATGTTAATGTATTAATGGCACAAGACAACTTCACATTTAAACAACATCAGTGATTCAGGCCATTTCACAATGATTATAAAATCATTGATAGTCATCACCTGATCTCATTTCAATTTTTGTTACTACTGCAAATGTGTTTGACAAACACACTATCACAGCAGCCAGAATAAACAAATAGATAATAAACATTAGGAGGCCAACTAATGGAAACACCAATCACCATCATGGTGATTTCCTTAAATGAAACAAACATGAGAGTTAAACTTCTGTTAATTCTCAATAAGAACTGCTGTAGAAGTCTGACAGAAATAAAGTCAGTCTGGTTAGTAATAAGTGAAGCTGGTAATGCTGTTTGTGGAGTTGTTTAATCAGATCTTCAGAGGTTTAATGTCTTCTTTTATCATAAGTTAATTTCATCTAAGGCTGTGACTGAAGTCAGTTGTAGTTCTTGTGTTTCTGCTTGTCTCTTTTTTCTGTTTTCTTCTTTCCTTCAGTGATTCTGCTTGATAACAGTCTTGTTAATGCTGAGATGACTCTATAAATAATATATATGATTTTGTGGATCAGATAAGGTCCAGTTCTGGTTTATTTCTTTGCTCTTGGCTGACATGTGGCATTGCAATGGCCTGCTTGTGGCCCAGATCTGGCAAACAGGAGCGGTCTGCCCAAGTGCCATCATTCCTGCCACATGTGGCCCAGAGCATCATTCCGCATGTGCCAGATGTGGGCCGGATCTGGGCCGACACAAAGTTGCTATCTGGGAAGCTCCCAAAATGACTCGTTTCGGATTTTGTCTCAGTATGATGTCATAGTGTGAAAGAATTCAGCAACAGCAACAAAACAATAAAGATGTGAGATTACAAGATGTTTTGAAGTAATAAGTTGTGGAAAAACACAGTCTTTGCATTGCTTTCCTTATGATCCTAACATTAAGAAAGTATGGGAGAACTTTATTTTTATCTCTATGTTCCAGGTCACGTCTGTAAGATGCTGTTCATTTGTTCACTTCATACTGCAGATTTGTTTTTAAACAAGATACAATTCGACGCAGGCTTTTCAGAGAGACTGAAAATAAAAGATGATGCAGTGACGACTATATTGGACCTGACAGCAATGTTGCAACACATAAGTGTGAATATTTTTACCATTTGTCACTATTGCTTTGTTACAGATCGTTTGATATGTACTCACTTTACTTTCAATTTACTAAAAAAGATGAGCGATGAATATAAGAATGACAGTGGAACAAACAATGGTCATTCATTCATAATTCCGTTTACACATAACACTTTAAGTTATCATTTGTCAGTTATAACTGTGGTAAGTACTTAAACTTTATTTGCCACAACCAAGACTCATAAAGCATATAAAGGTTTGACATTGTTGGCCAATGTTTCAACTATGTAACAAGATAAATACCTTTCTTTAGCATCTTAGTTTCAACACTAATATAATGTAATAAAATACAATACCTTACAAATATGTAAGGAATAAAAATAAAGATGATTAATTAACTTACCATGCTGTGGCAGACTGGAGTATCCTTGGTATTTGAGGTGTAGGTTGTCTTCTGAATCGGGATCAGACCCTGCTCATGCAAGTACGGCTGAATTTCACTGTTTGCCATTTTTCAACATAGGAAGTTTTCAAAATAATTCCACATATATTATGACGGGGACGTTGAAAATTATTTTAATATGCAAAACTGTTACCCAATCATAGCAGTGGGCGTTTACTTCTAAGTCTTGAATAAGACACTCCCATCAAAACAGTGTTCGAAAGAGAGTCAAAAACAGGTTAGAAAATAGCCTATTACTTCTAAATTAGTTTTTTTGATGTAAAAATCTTGCTAACATTATAAGTGGTCCTCAAAGAACTTTATACAGTTTTTTAAAAAATGCAGTTCACGACTCCTTTAAATTAAATGACATTATTAACATTAATGTTACCTTGGAGCAAAAGTAGGTGTTCGTAGTAATGTATACATGTTCATTGGGTATGCACTTCTCAAAATTTATTTTTATACATTTGTTTTGTTATTTTAAAAGACAGGTAACACACCTGTTTTATATGCTAACATACTACGCTTACCATTTCATGCAGTATATCTGTGTGTGAAAGAAATTAGGTTTGGCCAAGTACAGTTAATATTTCCTGTGAATATTTCTCCTCTCTACAACGTTATTCCTGTCTGCTCGTGAAAACAACTGTGTCTGTTGTAACTGATACTTGGGGTACATGGACATGTACAGGAATCCATGAAACTTCACAGACATACAGTGGGTACGGAAAGTATTCAGACCCCCTTAAATTTTTCACTCTTTGTTATATTGCAGCCATTTGCTAAAAACATTTAAGTTCGTTTTTTTTTTCCTCATTAATGTACACACAGCACCCCATATTGACAGAAAAACACAGAATTGTTGACATTTTTGCAGATTTATTAAAAAAGAAAAACTGAAATATCACATGGTCCTAAGTATTCAGACCCTTTGCTCAGTATTTAGTAGAAGCACCCTTTTGATCTAATACAGCCATGAGTCTTTTTGGGAAAGATGCAACAAGTTTTTCACACCTGGATTTGGGGATCCTCTGCCATTCCTCCTTGCAGATCCTCTTCAGTTCTGTCAGGTTGGATGGTAAACGTTGGTGGACAGCCATTTTTAGGTCTCTCCAGAGATGCTTAATTGGGTTTAAGTCAGGGCTCTGGCTGGGCCATTCAAGAACAGTTGTTGTGAAGCCACTCCTTCGTTATTTTAGCTGTGTGCTTAGGGTCATTGTCTTGTTGGAAGGTAAACCTTCGGCCCAGTCTGAGGTCCTGAGCACTCTGGAGAAGGTTTTCGTCCAGGATATCCCTGTACTTGGCCGCATTCATCTTTCCCTCGATTGCAACCAGTCGTCCTGTCCCTGCAGCTGAAAAACACCCCCACAGCATGATGCTGCCACCACCATGCTTCACTGTTGGGACTGTATTGGACAGGTGATGAGCAGTGCCTGGTTTTCTCCACACATACCGCTTAGAATTAAGGCCAAAAAGTTCTATCTTGGTCTCATCAGACCAGAGAATCTTATTTCTCACCATCTTGGAGTCCTACATGCGGGCTTTCATGTGTCTTGCACTGAGGAGAGGCTTCCGTTGGGCCACTCTGCCATAAAGCCCCGACTGGTGGAGGGCTGCAGTGATGGTTGACTTTCTACAACTTTCTCCAATCTCCTGACTGCACCTCTGGAGCTCAGCCACAGTGATCTTTGGGTTCTTCTTTACCTCTCTCACCAAGGCTCTTCTCCCCCGATAGCTCAGTTTGGCCGGACGGCCAGCTCTAGGAAGGGTTCTGGTCGTCCCAAACGTCTTCCATTTAAGGATTATGGAGGCCACTGTGCTCTTAGGAACCTTAAGTGCAGCATCTGAATACTTAGGACCATGTGATATTTCAGTTTTTCTTTTTTAATAAATCTGCAAAAATGTCAACAATTCTGTGTTTTTCTGTCAATATGGGGTGCTGTGTGTACATTAATGAGGGAAAAAAATGAACTTAAATGATTTTAGCAAATGGCTGCAATATAACAAAGAGTGAAAAATTTAAGGGGGTCTGAATACTTTCCGTACCCACTGTACATGACTGATTAAATCAGGTCAGGTGTGAATTATTGAGTCAGGTGTGAATTAAGGCATGTCATATGTTAAAGACCAACCGTTAAGGTGCTCCCTGTGTTCTCAGATGGAGGGAGGGGTGTGAGCCAGGGAAGTTTCACAAAACAGCCTCAACATAGTCTTAATATGTTTTAACTCAAATATAGCTAACTTTATCTTTTTTTTAATCATGTAGAGAACATCTATGTATGATTCATAATTTGAAGACATCCTCTCCCCAACTTCATTCTTCTTTCCATATTATTTCACAAAAAATAAGACTTGCTTTAATGGTGTAGGGAGAGAAGTGGTTTATCTTTACCAACATTGAATAATGCCCCCCAAAAAAGAGACTGTGTGTCATGACGTGTGTATTTATACTGTTTTTTTCTCAGATAATGTTTCCTCTTTTCCAAAGTATCCTACACACAAGAGGTCAACTGATCTTCAGATTTTATAAACAGTAACAGAAGTTCAGAAGGTTATTGCAATCTTTTAATTTCCATTTTTGTATTGTTTTACCTGTTCAATATCTTCTGTTACGAAACATATTTTATGTCTTTTATGTATCTTGCCAGATTTATAATGAGGAAGAAGTATTTGAGCTGAAACACTCAATCAAGGTTGTGGCAAAAAAAAGCCAAAAGGAAACAAACAGTAAGTTTAGAAATTGACATGCTTAGATTGCAGTGAGTATTTTCAGTGATTACATTACTGTTGTTTTGTAGTTGCTGGAGACAGGGTCAACTACACAGAAGGAGCACTGAGAAGAACAGAAATGGTGGATCTCAATGTAACATGAGGAAGATGTGGATTCACGCAGGAGCTACAGTGAGGACGAGGCGGCTGGGACAGATAATTTCATGTGTTATTTCCTGCCTTTGTTTGAAAGCTTTAATTCAAAGTAGATGCTGTTTTTTAAATGTTGCTTTCTATTGAAAATGTAAATTTAGTTTTTATGTTTTATATACTATTTACTATTTTTCCCTAATAAAGACAACCAATCTATTATTGGCTGAACAATATTTTTTCGATTTGCCCACCTGTTCTGCAACCAATCAAATCATTCACCTGCAAGGGTTTTGGGAGGGATATATTTTAAATGTAACCAATAAAGTCACTTTTCTGTAAGGGTTATGGGTGGGATAAATTTCAGGTTTACCAATGAAATGACTTTTGAGTAAAGTCTGGTCCAATAGCTGTCTGTTTATGGGGTGGGTTTAGCCTCAAAGCTACTAATCCAGTTTACCATGTGTGCTGGGCAACGTGGCCCAAAGGTGTGAATGTCCCCTTCTTTAAGGGGATTACTTGCCATGGCAACAAATGGCTGTTGTATGGAAGAATATGTCAGAAACATACTTCCGAATTGGTACATTTTTGGCAGTATACGGACCGTTGGAATTTCACAGATACTCCCGGATTTGTCTGAAAATCTGCAGTGTATACAGGAGTTTACGGCTTTGGATGTATAATCAGCATCACTGTCATCAAGGGGATGCTTCTCATTTCGTTAATTGTCCATCTCATCTGCCTTCCCACTATAGGAAAAAATGCAATGAGGATGAAAAACGCATGATTCCATTTCTGTTCCTCAAGACGTTTGCAGGAAATAAAAGCAGTCGATATTGAGAGACACTAAAACAGCTAAATACAGTGTGAACAGATTCTGATTAACAAACAAATGACTCATATTGAATCACACATATACAGCTTATATCTTACTGTATTTGTGAGACTTAGACTTAAATCAGTGTAGTTAGCGACTGATTGTTCATGTGACAATGTGTAGCTAAAGATACACATAAGTTTTGTCAGTAGTATTTTATAAATCTAAATTAATTAACAAGTTAGCATAAGTTTTTGTTTAATATTGTTATTTAATATGTAGGTATGGCCAGTTACTGGACTGCATTTATTCTGCCTATAAAAAGATGGTGAGAAGACCTTGCAGTCTTGAGCTCTATGTTGACATCAAAATGTTTTTTTTTTTTTTTTTTTTTTTTTACAATGTAGCTGCTTGCTGTTCTGTTTCCTCGTCTTAGTGTGCCAAAGCTTTTCAGACCTTCACTGCTGCAGCAAATAGAAGTTTAGCAAGGGAAGAAGGATGCACACTTTGACCTTAGGTGCTCAATGAAACACAACAGCAGTGGGCTGGAATTTACAAGGTCCCGTAGGGCTTATGGCCTGCTGTTAAAGTTAACATTCAAATGCAAATGCTGGCAGGGGTTTAAATATAATCAATAAAACTCTTGGACTGAAGTGATTAGGAAAAGGTTACTCTTGTTATGAACTGTTGCTCTGTACTGCAAGTCCAGACTGTGCCACAGAGCTGTGGAAAAGTCACACACATTAGATGCTTCACAAAGAACATTTGTTTTAAGATGGTTATTTGTATCTTTTGTATAATTTTAGATTTCCAAAAATCTCTTTTGCAAATTTTGTAAAAATCCATTTTGAAAGTCAGGAACACCTGTATCAGACTCACAGCACTGCACATTTATTTTATATGAACTTTCTTCTTGCAAGCTGATGATCTGTGTTAAATAAGTAAGTACACTGCATGAAAAATCACACAGGCTGCATCCAAAAGCTGAAAAATGCTGCCTCCTCATGCAGCATACGGATGTAGAAAGGTAATGATCATGTCACTGAGATACCTTCATCTGATCAATTTTTTTGAAGGCAGCATTAGAGCTATACTTCGCTGCCTTTGATATGCCACAATCCTGTGCATTTCATTCCGTGACAAAATAAAATGGCATCTGAAAGTTGTGGTTGGTGGTCAGTTTGTGTGCAAATGTACGTTTTAACTTAATTTCTTGTGAGAAATTAGTATTGTAGCAATTTAATATTTGCTTAGTTATCACCAAAGCTCATTCTATTTTGTTTGTAGATCATTACACTATTGGGCTGCCTCAAGTCTGTTCGAAATCAGTTTTGTGAGGTACCTTCGTGCACAAATGCTACCTGTGAAGTCACTGCCTGATAGGGCAGCAAGGCAACAAGTCAGTTGCCTAAACTTCCGGACACAGCCACACTGTCTGACTAAGCACTACATTTAGTAAATAACTTTGCAACTTACAAAGGGCACCTAGAATCGTCCTACCTCTCATGGCACCCCTGCTTCCACAAAAATGATATCCTTAATTACGAAGGCAAATACACGCATATGTTGTCTTGTGTGAGTTTGCTACCATAGATGCTACCTCAACTCCTACCTTTATTACAATAGTCTTAAACCAGGTGTCAAACTCAGCTCCTGGAGGACCACAGTCCTGCACCACTTTGTTCAAACCCTGCACCAATACACCTGCCACATTGTTTTCAAGTTATTCTGAGCAGCTTGATTAGCTAGTTCAGGTGTTAAATTATGGCTAAAACTAAACTCTACAGGACTGTAGATGCACAAACACAGATGCATTGCAGAACTCAGTTGCTGAGATGTTTGTTGAGGCAGAGTAGAACAGATGAGTAGTGGATCAAAGGCAGATAATGACAATAACAGTGGTGATAGCAAAGTGATGATAGCAATTGGCAGATGACACACAGAGACAGCAGTGAGTAAATCATAATTAAGGATAAAGAAGAAGTCAGAGGAACAATAACAAACACTTGTAATACCGGAATACATGGATGTAAGGGGAAACATTTTTATAATAAATCAAACCGATTACATTGGATCTTCAGTTTGTCCCAGACACCAGTGAATTCACACTATATATAGGCCAGGGGTTTCCAATCCTGCTCCTGGAGGGCCACTGTCCAGCAGAGTTTAGCTCCAACACCAATTAAACACACCTGAACCAGCTAATCAAGGTCTTACTAGGCATAGAATCTTCCAGGCAGGTGTGTTGAGGCAAGCTGGAGCTAAACTCTGCAGGACAGTGGCCCTCCAGGACCAAGTTTGGACACCCCTGATATAGGCTATGCCAGAGGAGAACTGGCCCCCTGACTGAGCCTGGTTTCTCCCAAGATTTTCTTTTTATTATTCATTTGTCACAGATGGAGTTTGGGTTCTTGCCGCTGTCACCTCTGGACAGTTGGGGAAACTTAATATTCAACAATATTATTGATTTAATTGCGCTGACACTATCATATGAGAACAAAAGCACTGGTAATTGAGCTAAATAAACACTATTGTCTTCAGAAGAGCCGCTTATTTTATAACGAAATAAAATTTACACAGTTATTGAACTGAACTTAATCCTTACTAAACACATTTGAGCTGAATACACTATTGTCTTTACAGCAAAATTTTAACTTTTCATATTTGATGAAATCTGCATTATTCATTTTGTTACTTTTCTGTGTATTATTGTGAAGCTGCTTTGTTAAGCTGACTTAATTTAACTCTATCATCAATGACAATATTTATACCCAGGAGGACACACTCATAACACGCTGTCTGGTTTTGTCAATACACAAGCATAGACTCCCTCAGTCTTCTGTTGAGATATTCCATTGGTTTCTCACACAATTGCCCCATCCTCTGATCCATCGTCTGTTCCAGCATTTTCAGCTCCATCGTCTCTACTTCTCTTCTCCTTCATTGTCTGCCTATCAAAACAAAGACTGTATTTATCCAAACTAAGTGTTTTCTCATGTGTTTGTGTACATCACATCAGCTATTTTCCTGCAATGTTTACTCCATTTACCTGTCAAGAAATCAAGCTGTTGCATTCATTATGACAGTTATCCCTAGTGAAAAACAAATATACTAAAATATATTTGAAATACATTTATTTTGTGCTAAATATACTATTGTCACGGTGTGTTGAGGCAGGCAAGCAGACGAACAGATCAATATCAATACACTCCAAGTTTAATGAATATAATAATATAATCCAGACAGGCAGGAATAACACAACCAAACATAACGGTGATCGGACAAAGACTGAGTGAACGGGAGGAACTTAAGTAGCAAACATAGATGAGGGTAATTAATAGGACACAGCTGATACAAATGAACTAATGATTAGGATCGTGAAAACAGAACAAAGGAACACATGATGAGTGTGACAAACTAAAAGTGCATAATAATGAAACAGAACATAACGGTGACAACTACAAATACATTTACGTGTTTATGTACCCTGCAATTGTATTTTTGGTATACTAAACTGGTATAATTAAAGTCTGCTAAATTGGAACAACTAATTTTGTAATTAATGTATTTTAATTGTACGGAAGTAGTGTTGAGGTCCAACTAAAGATATACTTAAGTATATTTGATTGTGCTGAAGTAGGACTATTGCAAGTATACTTTAGGTACACTTTAAATATCTCGCATTTAAAGACTGATATTATACAAAGGTCATACAATCCTTATTAATAGTGATATTAAAAACCTTTGAGGCATTATATTAAGAAATGTGCATTGTGCAATAAAGAAATACTACAAATAAACTTTAATTATAATTTTATATCAGTAAGTCTTAAGTGATATATAAATAAATATGTTAATAGATTTGAAGTATACTTAGTATGAGATAAATGTATTTTAAATGCTATACAGTCTTGTTCGATTTGTAGGTAAATGTCACCATTAAGGTCCACCACAGATTTCATACAAAAAATAAAGAAACCTTTGGAATCTCAAATATAAATCTATAATGCCTTGAATTGCTTTCCTGCCACCCTAGCAGTATTGTTAATCAGACGTTGCTCCTGATATGATTGTAAAGCACTTTGGGTGCAATAGTAGGCTACATAATAAAGAGCTATATAAATGCTTCATTCATTCATAGTCAGAGAAGTTTTAAAAAGCCTCACTTTTGTTGTTCAAAATTCCCATGGTCCATGAACCATGCATCCATCCATTCATTCTCTAAACCGCTTGTCCTTTATAGGGTCGTGGGGATGCTGTTTGGAATGAAAACAGTAATGGCATCCAAGTTGTTGTTTAATAAATGTGGATGTGCAAAATGTGCAAATAATATTGTAGTAATATAAGTAGTATGTTAATATGAACAAACAAAATATTACAGCATTGCTGTCTTTCCAATAATTTAAGGCAGTGTTTCTCATCTCTGGTCCTCGGAACCCACCTCCCAGAATGTTTTAGATGGCCATACCTCTAGTGGAGTGGGCCCTCACTCCTAGCGGCTGTAAAAGCCCGACTCGCTGCTTTCCGTGGGAATTCTCTCCACGGTGCCTTTTTTTATAGAAGAGACTGAACTTCGGCCCGTAGGTCATGAGAACTGTCATCTGAGACTGAGGAGTGAATCAGCCCCTGAAGCGTGGTGGTCTGCAAGCGATATTGGAGCGAGTAGCCTCATTCTATTATCCCCAATATCCAGCTCGACACTCCGGGGATGGCCTGTAGCGTTTGGCCGGGCAGAGGCGTGGCTTGACTTCAGGGTCCGCTTACAGTTGGGGCTGAATGGGCGCAGAGGTTGGCCTGGCCATTCACTGCTGAGTTGGCAGGGCCATTCTGGAGTGACTGGAGGCTGTGGACGAGATGGATCTTTTCAGCAGGAAGTGGCGCATAGCCTGTGATGACTTCTGTGTCGCCATATAGCGCACTGCAAAGCCATCCACTGTGGAGCAAAACAGGCACCACTAGGCTGGCCATGGCTTTCATGGCACACAGGGCCAAGTGGTGCTGCGCAGCTCCTTAAACAGCTGCCTAATAGATTTATCATTTATGCCACGCAGCAATTTTCACTTGCACATATCAGAGGATTATTACGAAGGCAGCTGAAGTTAATGGAGGAATTTGCAGCTTTACTCACATACTACAATTCCTGTTCATCAATAAGATGAGAACCAGACCCGTTATAAACCAAAATACACTCAAATTAATTACATCAATTGAAAAGTGTACTATCCAAGTAGTAATAAAGATGTTTGCCGTCATAATGATGACAGTAGCGCACACAAAAGTAGCAGCTGTTCTCACACTGCATGCATACTGCGTCTGAGCCCAACTGAACCGTGCTTTGGCCCACCTCTTCCAAGTGGCCAGGGACGGCTAAACGAACCATGCCCGGGCATGGTACGGAGCGATCACACTTGTCAAATGAACCGGGCTTTGAGGGTCAAATTTGCTCGGGCACGGTTCAGAGAGCCTAGTGTGAGTACACCCTAAGTGTCGCCTCAGCGGGCATGACATGAACCCAGGCATGAAACGCACTCAGTATGCTCGTCAGGCATGGGCAAAGAAGCCCTGCATGAGATGCATTCATGATGAAATTTGCTTTTAAATTTGCTCTTTTACGATATTCGCGCTGAAGGAGAAAGATTCTAATCTGATAGTGATCCAGTGTGACTGATATAGGCAGGCAACCTCGCCCCTTTTGGGGAGATGAAAGGCTATTTGTCTGTGGATTTGCACAGATGTGAACCAATCGGTTCAGGATTCTGAGAAAACAGGAGTTTTCCCCATAATGCAAGTGAACCGTATCGAAAGGGGAGGTAAGGTAAGGGGAGACAAGAGAGGCAGTCTGCTGTTGTGTTGTATCTCCCAGTGCAGAATGCAACCTCATAGGAAAAACATAACAGATGGGCTGACCACCTAGCGATTCGCATGCCAGCTCTCAGTGTGCCCTTGGATGTAAGAAGCGTTGTAAGGGCTTGGTGGTCAGTGCGCAGAACGAAATGCCAACCTCAGAGATACGTCCTCCATTTTTCAATACTTCACACACAAGTCAGTGCTTCCCTCTCCACAGTCGAGTACTTTCTTTTGGCTGGCGAAAGAGTTTGCGAGGCAAAGGCCACCATCAGTGTGTAGCTGAGAAAGAACTCCTCCCACACCGTAATCACAAGCGTCGCACTCTGACAACAGAAGTGATGTCTCGCACTCATTGAAGTATAAGCGCGAGACATCACTTCTGTCATCAGAACGCATTCAGACCTCAAGGCAGTTGGACATAGTGGTGTTTTAGAGGTGAAAAATGATATAAATACTGTTCGGTTTCTCTCACAAAACGATCATTTCATGTCTTAGGACATCAATGTGTCGTCACGAGCCGTTTTTGGGTGAACTATCCCTTTAAGCGAGTGTCATGGATGCCCTCTGTGTCTCCATAAACAATTAGGTCATCCGGGGAGGCTTGAACACCTGGCAATCCGTGCAATATAGTCATCATCATCTTCTGGAAAGCAGGCGCAGCCGAAGGCAGTCCATATGGGACAAGTTTATAATGGAACAACCTGTCCTGGGTAATAAATGCTGTTAAATCTCGACTTTCAAGGTGCAATAGAACCTGATGATTTGCTGAGGCCAGGTCTATGGTCGAGAACACTGTCGCCCCTTGCAGTTCTGCCAACATTCCTCTATATGGGGCAAGGGGTCTATCTACAACTATAGCCTTATTAGGCTCCCTTAAATCAAAGCACATGCAAATTTCACCTCCTTTTTTGTGTCACTACAATTGGGAAGACCCATGGAGAAGCATCAACTTATTCAATTATGTCATGCTCCAACAGGTTTTTCAGTTCCTCAGAAACTGCTTGTCTAACTGCCAATGGCAGTCTTCTCAATTTTTGCTGAACCAGAACAACCTTCTTTCACTTTTCTTTCAACCTTCTTTCACAATTAACTCCACTGGCTAACAATGTCCATCATTTGTTTTAATTTGCACTGAACAGAGAATTTTGTCTGTCATAGTCTTAGGATCATTCATGTATAATACAGTGAGCTCTGGTATAACAATCTCACACACCTGTTTCTGTGATGAGCGGCAAACTTTGGCAAAGTGCTCAATTTTTCCACAGGAATTGCATACTGCTTTGATCGCTGGAGGTGGTTTGTTAGCCAGATGGTTGTTGGATCTGCAATGATAACATGAATGCCATTGGTGACTGGGCGATCTGATGAACAGGAAGGTGATGTCTTTCTGGCTTGCTTAGTTGGGGACACTTGATATTCAACAATGTTTTGACCTGCCTGCATTGACACCATTGTATGCCAACAGAACTGAGCTGGACGATGACATCACTGTTTTCTCCAGTGCTGATATATAGATAAATGAACTAATTATTGATTTTTACAACCAAATGAATCAATACTGATTTTACTTAAGCTGGACAATGACGGCATTTTCTTTAAGAGCTGCTGTGCAGCCAAAATTATTTACCAGTTATCACTGTAAAGCTGCTTTGACACAATTTGTATTGTAAAAAGCACTATATAAATAAAGGTGACTTGACTTGACTTCCCATTGTCCCATTGCTTTGCATTCCGGTGACTCTGTATGGCCTGTACTTGTGAAGTATCTGAAAGAATCTCTGAGTTCTTCAATGCAGTCTCCATTTGAACTGCTATCGAGACAGCTTTATTCAGAGTGAGGTCAGGTTCAAGCAAAAGTCTGTCCCGAATGCATGAATTAGCTGCTCGCTCCGCGAGCTGATCAGGTAGCATTTGTTTTTCCATGTCTCCATGCAGCCGAAAGCTCCCGTAAAGCAGCCAGGAACTGATTAACAGTTTCATCAGTCCGCTGTGCCCTTTGCCTAAATTTGTGTCTCTCGGCAACAACATTAACTGCAGGAATGATCTTTTCAGTGCAGCGACAGCCATAGTATAAGTATTGCCTGTGTCTGGTAAGGTATAAAACAGTCTTTGTCCTTCTGTACCCAAAGCATGTAGAAGAACAGCCCGCTTTCTTTCCTCCGGCCGTGCATCATGAGTAGCATCGATTGCAAGAGGGTAATTTTCAAACATTTTGTGCCAGACAGTAAAAGTAAGTGAAGGCTCACCAGGGCATGGCAGGAATGGAGCCGGTAAAGGAACTGTAATCGACATCCTCGTCGCCAAATGTGATGTTTGTACAAACCCGATTCCAAAAAAGTTGGGACACTGTACAAATTGTGAATAAAAAAGGAATGCAATAATTTACAAATCTCATAAACTTATATTTTACTCACAATAGAATATAGATAACATCAAATGTTGAAAGTGAGACATTTTGAAATGTCAAATATTGGCTCATTTTGGATTTCATGAGAGCTACACATAAATATACACAAAATATACACAAAAATAGTGGAGCAATATCAGAAAGGAGTTTCTCAGAGAAAAACTGCAAAGAGTTTGAAGTTATCATCATCTACAGTGCATAATATCATCCAAAGATTCAGAGAATCTGGAACAATCTCTGTGCGTAAGGATCAAGGCCGGAAAACCATACTGGATGCCCGTGATCTTCGGGCCCTTAGACGGCACTGCATCACATACAGGAATGCTACTGTAATGGAAATCACAACATGGGCTCAGGAATACTTCCAGAAAACATTGTCGGTGAACACAATCCACCGTGCCATTCGCCGTTGCCGGCTAAAACTCTATAGGTCAAAAAAGAAGCCATATCTAAACATGATCCAGAAGCGTAGGCGTTTTCTCTGGGCCAAGGCTCATTTAAAATGGACTGTGGCAAAGTGGAAAACTGTTCTGTGGTCAGACAAATCAAAATTTAAAGTTCTTTTTGGAAAACTGGGACGCCATGTCATCCGGACTAAAGAGGACAAGGACAACCCAAGTTGTTATCAGCGCTCAGTTCAGAAGCCTGCATCTTCGGGTTGCATGAGTGTGTGTGGCATGGGCAGCTTACACATCTGGAAAGGCACCATCAATGCTGAAAGGTATATCCAAGTTCTAGAACAACATATGCTCCCATCCAGATGTTGTCTCTTTCAGGGAAGACCTTGCATTTTCCAACATGACAATGCCAGACCACATACTGCATCAATTACAACATCATGGCTGCGTAGAAGAAGGATCCGGGTACTGAAATGGCCAGTCTGCAGTCCAGATCTTTCATCATAAAGAGGAAGATGCGACAAAGAAGACCTAAGACAGTTGAGCAACTAGAAGCCTGTATTAGACAAGAATGGGACAACATTCCTATTCCTAAACTTGAGCAACTTGTCTCCTCAGTCCCCAGACGTTTGCAGACTGTTATAAAAAGAAGAGGGGATGCCACACAGTGGTAAACATGGCCTTGTCCCAACTTTTTTGAGATGTGTTGATGCCATGAAATTTAAAATCAACTTATTTTTCCCTTAAAATAATAATTGAATAATACATGAAATTTGAAACTTCCACATCATTGCATTCCTGTTTTATTCACAATTTGTACAGTGTCCCAACTTTTTTGGAATCAGGTTTGTATGTTTTGTAATAAAATAAAGAAGCAAGCCAGACACAAGTGTGCATTTTCTCCCTTTACTTTACTACTTCTCTTTTTTCCTTTCCTCCACCGCCATCTAGTGACTACACAATATCTCTGCAGGCACAACACATTGTTTATGTAATAATATGTTTTTGCTTCTCATCTTTGTTTTTCTTCAGTTTTTGCCATTATTGACACAAAAACATAATATGCTCTCATTGTGGTCAACATGTGAACGTGAAATCTGGTTGCCTGGAACTCGCCGAGGTCTGAAGTGGAACATTAAATTTGGGATATTCCAACATCCAACCTTGTCTGGAGTACAGCATGAGCATCAATGCTCCCTGGTTTTCACTGTGCATTGTGGGACTTTTTAGAGAGCAAAAGTTCACTGCACTGGAAGGATTTTTCTATTGAGACAGCCCTTAAAATGATTGACTCCCTGATCAGTGCCCTGACTAGTGAACTAGGTAGCTGATTGAGATGCACCCATAGCCCATACTCGCTGCCTCTGGGTGCTTCTAATTTCTTATTTGTACATCCTCGTTTCCTTTCCTTGCTTCCTTTCCTCACGCCTCAGCTCCACCCTCGCAGGATGTGAGGAAAGAAAATGAGGACGGAGGAATCGAAGGAAAAGTTTTTTGTATATTGGAATGTTCTTGATTCCTCAAGCATCACTTCAAAGCATCATCAGCTGCCATGAGGGATCTGCCCTTATGTTGTTAAAGGTTGGTTATTTAAAAAATTAATAATATTAATAAAGCAAAATGCCCTGTTGAAATATGTGAGATGTAAAGTTTATTTAAACTGCAAAAGTAAAGCATACATTTAAATTACTGTGACAGAAGTGAAGGAGGTTGAGGAGAATTTATACGTGCATCGGGTTTTTCGATGAGAAAGACTTCCGCAAAGGATACACCTGTGTATCCTCGCTCATAGCTCCTCAGGAAGCTTCTTTACTCCTCATTCCTCACCTCCTCGGGGTGCAATTAGAGAATTGAGATGTCCTTCAAGATGGCTTAGTTCGATTGGTTTCCGGGTCACAGGCTGGATCATGTAGGAGCAAGGAAACGAGGAAGCATCAATTTGAGTATTGAGAAGCCAGGGATTGTATTATTATAGGGAAATGAGAGGGTCTGTATCTCTTACCATTGGAGAAAGTGTAACGGCTAACTTAATCACGTGCAGCACCTCTCAGCCTATCCTGTAATGGCCTCTGGTCTCCTTCCCTGCATACCGCCACAGCCGGAGCGTTAGCATTAGCCGTTACGCTTTTTTGGCTAAAGGTTACAGCAGAGATTGTATATTATAGGGAGATGAGAGGGTCTGTATCTCTTACCATTGGAGATAGCGTAACGGCTAACTTAATCACGTGCGGCACCTCTCAGCCTATCGTGTAATGGCAGTGACATCAGTCGCAACATTCCCTGGTCTGTCTTCTCTTAAAAAAATTCAATTTTTATCAAGCTAAAATCTATATATAGTTCCCAACGAAAGTATTGTTTAGTGTAAAACATGCTGAAGATTAGCAAACAGGCTGTCGATTAATTAAATGATTAGCTATTTCCCCACAAAAGCTGTTTAATCAGCATAGTGAAGCCTCTCATCCATTGACATCCATTAAAAAAACAGCCTCTGGTCTCCTTCCCTGCGTACTGCCAGAGGCGGAGCGTTAGTATTAGCCGTTACGCTTTTTTGGCTAAAGGTTGTAGGCTTGCCTTCCAGTGGCTTTGGAGAAGCACCCCTCGTCTGTGATGTCTGTGTTGCCCTGGAGGGCTGCTGCTGCCCTCTTGTGGTCTGTAGACACCAGACACAAGCTCAATATAGACAGAACCATTTCTTGAAACCATTGGCATCTAATTACAAACAAACAAATATCGATAAAAATGAGAGCATTTGTAGCTTCATTCCATGAGAAACATCTCACATGTGCATACTTTTCCATCTCTACAATAATAATGTGAGAAATAAACTTACACTCAGTCAGATCTCACTGCTGTTACCTGTAGAAATAAAATAGTTCTTCATAATCTTGAGAAAAGAAGTAACATTTCAAGCAAAATTCTCCCATTGATTAGGGAGAATGTTTAGACCTGAGAGATACCACAAGACTTGAAATATGTGTGTCAAAATGTGCAGTGTTGAGGGGCTCCAGGAACAGTGTTGTGAACCACTGATTAAGAGGAATCACAAGATGGATTTAACGATCTATCTCAGCATCAACATCTGAACCATAAACATAGCATTGTGACCCTTGCATCACTGCTTGCTCGGATGAATACTGTTGTCCTGGATCTCCCCACAACCCCCTTAAATATCAGTCTGGCTTAAAGATATTCCCCCAGTTTCACAGACAAGGCTAGTCCTAGACTAAAATGCATGTTTGAGCTGTTTTAACTGAAAGCAACTTGTACTGACGTCTTAAAATAAATATCTTAAAATATGTCAGAGCCATTGTTTTGTCTCAAGATGCACACCTGTAATGTTTTTTTTTTTTCTTCTAGTGAACATTTATAAAAGCTACTTAAATGTCCTAATTGAACTAAGGCCTAATTCTGGCTTAGGCTAAGCCCTGTACGTGAAACCGGGCCTTAATCTTTTTTTAAGCTTGAAAAAATTATAATGCGTGTGTACAAGTGTCCCAGGGGGAGTCATCACTATTAATGTGACTCAAAGATTATAATATGACTGATGAACAAATATATATATATTTTTTGAATCATCTTGGTAATGGTGTACAAACACACTGATGACATTGAAGAAGGAAATTACATTTATACTGCTTTGGAAACATTTTATCATTCATCTCTCTGAAACATAAATGGTTGTAACACCATTAAAACAAAGCATTCTAATTCTGAATCATTTTATGTTTGAATATACTGGTGTTTTTACATATATTACTCCTCTTACTGTACAGACATTTATTTCTTACAACAGTATGAAGGTCTAAATACAAATTCTCATCGAGTTGAGTTGAGGCTCCACATACTGTACTGTTCAAGACATTAAAGTCACACACAGAGCAGTTTAGTGCTTCGTATCATCTAAAGAGCAGCAGGGGAACATTGAAAACCGCCTGTTCACTCTAACCCCAATACTTCAATCTTTCAAAAACAAATGAGCAGCTTTTGTTTTGAATGATTAAATTTTAAGATTTAAATTGTTAAATCTTTATCACGACACATATGATAAAATGTCCTTTACTAAGTGCTCTAAAGTTTGTCGGCTCTTTCACAGTGACAGCAGGTACAATGAATTAGTGCAACAAAAACCATCACAATCATCAATGAGATGAACTATGATAGACAGGGCAGAGGAGCATTCGCATCATAGCCCCGATTAACACTATCATCATGATCAGTGTGATTATCACAATGATCATCAGCTCTTAGAACATGGATTTTCAAGATTTTCAAGGCAGCTTCGCATGTTAAGGCTTGCGAAACTACAGCCTATAAATATACAGATATAGACATGATCTAAGATCAGAGTATTTGTTGTGCTAAGGCTGACAAATCCTGCGATTCCTACCATGAATGAGATTTCAAATGTACAGAACCTGTGAAGAGACCTACATATTGCACATACAATGAATCAACAGCTCATCTAATAGCCTATTCTATCTTCGTATTAATATCTCCTAAAGATTTCTAATAAGGCTCAGGATGTGACCAGAAGCACTGCAGTAATTGCCAGTAATGAAACATGTAAACTCTGACAGTGGCCGATTACAGTGCATGTTTTTTAAGGCTATTTTGACAAAAGCGTCATAAGTGTTTATGAAGTGCTTATAAACGGTCTTAGAAAGAGCTTCTCTTCTAGAGATTTGTACTTGGCAGTTAGAACAGCACAGATATGAGAAAATGAGGGTTTGATTTTTGGGAGGATATAAAAGAGGGCTACCCTGTGTCCCAGCACTAATAAAGAGCTCAACATCCATTCAGTCTGTAATAAAGCGCTGCACACTAAATTTCTGAAACAACATCTTGTATATGTGGATGGCAGTGAGCACAGTGTGTGTGTGTGTTAATCATCTTTACAAGCTTGTGGTGGAGCTGCTCATATGCAGAATTACTATATTCATGTGTTTGTGTATGACTTTAGGATGTTCAGAGCTCGATTGAAAAGATTGTTTGCCTTCATCACCACATGAGTGTGTGCGTGTATGTGTCTTCTAAGCCAGTGTGTAATCAAACTGGCCCTTCTCGAGGCCGTCCAGACCATCTGCCCATGTGGAGGTGGGCATGCTGCGGTACGGGTCCAGCAGGATGCGGAAGCAGCGCACGATCAGCATGCAAAGGAAGACAAAGAGGAAGATGACGAAGGCAAAGGTGGTCTTCTGCTCCAGGGTCATGCCGGCGCCCGCCACAGGACCCCCCGTCTGGAGGGAGGAGGTGAACGGCTCGGCCTCCATCAGCCAGGAGATCTGCAGCGGCTCGTCCCACAGCAGACGCTCGCGCATCCTCATACGCAGGGGCCCCACATCCTCCACATGGACCTCATCTACACACACACACACATAGACTGAATGAACAAATCTATAAAGTGTTTTCTTTCCACTACAGCTTTACCTTTAAACTTTCCTACATGGTACATAAAACAATATAGCCTCAAGTAACTATTAAGTCCAAGCAGATTGAAAAAAGTGACCTAAAGTGGATATAGCTCCTCACAGTCTTGAGTAATTTCTAAAGTTATTGTGCAATTTTAACAAGTTAGCTGATTAAATTTGGCATGTATCCTCAGACTGGCCTGTTATCCACATTTTCACAGGATTATGAAGATTTTACACTGCACTCACAAATAATGGGTCAATTAGCCATTATGGGCCACATCTGAATAATGCGTTTGCTCTGCCAAACAATTCGACAAATCAAAATGCTTTAATAACTCTAAATCCCACATTTCACGTGGATTAGATGAACAGCCTAGGCGAACAGTAAAAACCTGTTTTTTCTAAAAAAAATAAAAAAAATAAATTGAGATGCACTCTACATAGTACAAAGTAAACTATCATCACTGAATGGCGTAATAGTATTGGTTTTATAGACAATCTGACTTTTGTGTGTGTGTGTGAGTGTGGTGTGGGGTGGGGTGGGGAAATACCTGACCTGAATATAAACAACCACGTCCCAAATGGTAGAATTTTTCTGAAGGCAAGCAGAGACAATGTTTTTCCACATCGAAGAACTGGAAAACTTTTTATTCTAATCCTGTTCTAGTAGCTCTCCCTTCACTAACATGCACCAGTTGGCAGGCAGTGGTGTAAAGTATTTGAGTAAATGTAATTTGTTACTGTATCTTTTAGCTACTTTGTGGTTTTACTGAGTATCAAAAATATTAGCAACTTTTACTCTCTACTTGACTACGTTTTGTAGTTTCATGTCTATCCTTGTTCAACTGGTCAAGGTTGATATGGGATTTAGAAAGTAATTGGTAATAAGTAATGCAATACTTTTTAGAGAGTGTAATTAGTACAGTAATCTAATTACACTGTTGAAGATATAATTAGTAGCTAGTAATTATTACTCTTTTGGAGGAACTTACACAACACTGATGGCTGTAATCCTTAAGGAGCTCCAGATAACCAGATGTTGTTGCAGATATTGGTAACCAGACAGTTGACGGCACTCATTGACTTCCACTGTATTTTTTTCCTACTATGGAAGTCAATGGGTGCCATCAACTGTCTGATTACCAACATTCATTAAAATATCTTCTTTAGTGTTCAACAGAAGAAAGAAACTAATACAGGTTTGGAACAACTTGAGGGTGAGTAAGTAATGACAAAATTTCCATTTTTGGGCGAACTATCCCTTTAATTGTAATGACAAATTAGCACAATGTATGGGTCTCATAATGATGACTGATGGTTTGGGAAAACATTGTTCTGATTTATCTAAAACTTCAACTTACAAAAAGTGTGACCCCTAAATGAAGAGGCCCAGAGGGTTAAATGATATTTTTGACAGATGATGACACTCAAAATTTAATAAAATGGTGCTCAAATAACAAAGCTCTATGTACAGGGTGCCGCAACACAGCCCAAAAAGACTTTGAGTAAGTATTTTTTGATTCTGTTGCGCTTACGATTTTGTACAAACCAAACTAATTTAGTTACATTTAATATTAAGACATTCTTTAATATGCTTTTCTATCTGCACATTAGACAATTTGTCATTGAGCATGGGATGGAGGGAAAGGTGAATCCTATCTGTTTGTATGGCTTCTCTTCTTTGTGAGGACATTCATCGATATAATGCAATCCCCAGCCCTTTGCCCTAGCCATAACCATCACAACTAAGTGCATTACACTAACCTAAAAGAAAACAGCCCATTCAAGTCATAAAATCAGAATTAACTTGTTTTTTTATTGAAAATTGCAGTGTTTATTATTAATGGTTTATCCATTCACATATTTTTTTTTTTTTTTTTTTAATTCATGTGGCTCGTAATCTTGAATCAAAATAACTTCCCCTCCCTCTTGCAGCGACATCTCTTCTCTTCTCTGATGACATGTTTACAAATGAAAACAGGAAAAAAAAATTTATAGAATGTATTTTATCACTCAGGTTCTTTTTTTTCCCTATTATTACATAACTGAAGACTTTATACTGTTGTTGGATGGATCAAATTAAAATAGCATGCTTTTTGATGCATCTGATGGAGTTGACACAAATTAAGTTATGAAGTGAATAATTGTCAATTTTTAGGGAAATTTTTTTTTTTTCAAAAAAACCTGTTCCCTTACATGGTTCATTAACTGAGGAAGAAAGCTTTTTTCTTAAGTTGAATGTGGAAGGCGATCTGGCGGAAGCCAGATATTTTACTTTATAAAGTGTTAAATATGGATATTTTTCTTACACAAACGCATTGCTTCACTTCAGAAGGCCCTTATTAACCCCCTGGAGTACGTTTATGATGGATGGATGCACTTTTTTGAGTTTCAAACAGGTGGTTTCTGTGCACTGCCATTATAAATCTTAGGAGCATTGGGGTGATTATTAATATAACTCCGATTGTATTTGTCTGAAAGAAGAAAGTCATATACACCTAGGATGGCTTGAGGGTTAGTAAATCATGGGGTAGTTTTCATTTTAAAGTGAACTAATCCTTTAAGTTGGATGTGGGTCCCATCAATGCTGCCAGCTACATGACGGAAATCTGGGGAGACACCTCTCAAGATGTCATCAGTTACTCGAATAATATCATGTATGGTAGTGTGGAAGATGTCAAAAGGCCTCTGACATGGTAAGATTTCAAGTCAAGTCACCTTTATTTATAAAGCACTTTATACATTACAGATTGTTCCAATGCAGCTTTCCAGTGATAATCAGGAAAAGCACTTGCAATATACAAATAACACCTCAACCTCTAGTGAATTGCCACATCCTTGATTCCATTTCCACAGCCTCCAAAGTCAATGTGTCGATGCATTGCACGGTTTAGGTTGCAGTGAATTACACTGTTGTTAGTTGAATTTAGTTTTGCACCATTGCTACTTGATACTGTTTAAAGGTTCTTTTGAAGCACTTTTAGAGAAACTACGGTGGCCGACACAAAGACAAAGATGCCACTGTCTGAGAGAGCAGATAGCCAGGCAAGCAATGAGGTTTCTTCTTACTTCTAACAAAGAACGGTCTCTGCCTCCAATAAACCAGATGACGACTACTACTACTACTACTACTACTACTACTACTACTACTACTTCTCCGTGCGTATTCAACGTAATGAAGAAACACGCTCTGTAGAGCAGTTTGTCCATTTAGGGTTACTGTAGAAACATGCCGGTGCAAAATGACAACTTGACATGGAGGAGGGACCCGTGGTGTATGTAGATAGAAATGGCTCATTCTAAGGTAGTTAATACATAACCGTTCATTATGTAAGGTCTTTATACACCACTCAAAACATAGTTTTATATTGCATTTCTGTCAATAGATCCTCCAAAATTTTACACATTGCACTTTTAAGATGTTCCATGTAGGGTGACCACCTGATTATTGCTCCGTTGCAGGATAGTAGATGTGATTTTGCGGGACAATGCGAGACGTGTGAGTGAAAAAAACTTTTACTACTATTATATATGCAAATATTGATTTATATTAGTTGGAAAGCCTACTGCCATCATGTTGGATGATAACATGTTTTAAATCACCAATAAGCTTTGTTAATTGTGACCGGCTCTGTGACTGGCACTCAATTTGCCCAGGTCCGAGTGATACAATGTAATTTACTTTATGGTACCTATTCAGTCTGCTAAATATAATGAACGGAGTAACAGGCTTCTAGCTAAAAAAAAAATCACATTTTATACTAAAATAAATTTCTTTAAGTAGAAACTAGTTTATTTTCCATTATTAGAATATGCAAACAGTAGAAGCATTTTACTGGATTCAGTGCATCCTGAACTTGTATTTTTTGATGGATCTGGCTGGTTGGGTCAGGTTATTCTTATCAAGTAAGTGTCTAGAAGAAGTCATGGCTGGTGTAGCTCCATTTACTGACTTCTGACGAAGGCCACACTGATGTGGCTGTGCAAATGTATTTTTAAATGCCAGTTGCGTTTTTTTATTACAGTATTGTAATTTCAGAGAAGAAAAAAAATAATACAGATATAACTGAAATGAGGTTAGGCAGGAAGCAGGACAAAGCTCCCATTTTTGGGACAGGTCACCCTAGTTCCATGTGTCTGAATTATAGGGTTAATTTTGAGCAAAAATTAACAAAAGGGTGAAACTTAAGTTTTTTTTTTAAATGGTATAATATGATCTGCATGTCTTCTCATATCTCACTCCCTGTCTCTCTCTTTCAAAATAAAATCCAAAAAGCAATTTTTTTGTGCTTTTTGTTGATGTTGGATGGATGGGGATAGAGCAGTTTAAAAACACTTGATTGAAAATACATTTTAGGGGCTTTAAAAGTCCCGGGTGTGATCAACAGAACCCCTAAAAGAGGCTTAGCCCCCATCCATGAATCTCTAGTGACATCCCTGTCTGGGACTCACACTCAACATTCTTCAACATTAACATTGACATAACGGTTCTCCTTCCTCACCAACAAATCCAGGCTTGTTGTCCATTAAAATGCCTCCTACACCTTTTTGGAGAGAATTTAAGCTCAAAGTCAGACCATTGTTCTCTCCCTCATTTTCCATGTACAGCAAGCTAAATATGTTTTACCTTTATCTTGATATCTACTCTCCCCCAATTTCTAGGATAGGGAGAGGAGCTGAACCTGTCAATCGTATGGCAAATATCCTATTTTACTTTAAATAACGCAGGTCAGGAGATGAATTGGCATTGTCTGTGGTCAAATGTATAAACCATTGAATCTAGTCAAATAATCTTTCACAACCCTCATTTCAGACCTCTGGAACACAAAAATCCAGCTGCTGATTTCGAATAAATGTTCACAAAATGAATAGTCACTATATTAATAAAATATTTAGCACGAGAAATATGGAATATGTGATACTTAATGGATATTTAATTAAGGAGTTCAAGTTTCCTTAAAAAGTGGTGAATGAATGCAGATCTTACTGCAGTAGGGAAAGCGGAGTGAGAGAGGGAGAGATGTACTGTAATTCACTTCAGTACTGAGTAACACACAAGTCACTCACTGCGTCTCAGCAGAGAACAGTTGTTCACTGAAAAAAAAAACAGTTGTCATCTGTCCAGATTAATGATGTTTGCGTAGAGATATTGACTTTAACTGCAGTTTACATAAAAACAGGATAATCTGAAAGTGATCAACATAATAATGTGATCAACAGAAGCATACTGAACACACACACACATTCAATGTTATTGTGAAAGCTGCAGCATGAAGAGTCATAATGATGCTTAGACTCACAAATAAAAGGAAATCAAATGACCTGATCAAACATCCATTAATCTTAATTCTTCTCATATATATTTCACCTATATTTAGGTGAAATCCATATTTTCATTGCAAGGGCATATCAGGTGAATAGACCTGCGAGACCATATGCGAGAGACATGAACTTAAATGTGTGCGTGAGCCGACACCCTTTTTACTGCAGTCAGATGGTGTGAACATGAACTACTGTGATTTTCTACAGTTCACACAGTGTCGTTTCCACCGACAGCGGGTTTTTAAGGAAATATGAGCGTTATTGACCTGCAAGAATCACTGAATTAGCGCCGAATGTCAATGCAGTATCTGCTTGTGTCATGATCGATCAACAAGTGAAATGAAAAGAGTCGACACAAACAGCAATCGACTGACATGGAATGTGAATGATATTTGATGGTTTGACTCGCACCTTTGTCTCCCTGTGAGAATGTGGGATCCATTTCCATAGTTACAGTCAAATCCAGCGGAATTTGCCCATTCTAGCGTCAGATCCACACCAGTCCACAAACGGCGGACAGCGACCCAACACCGAAGGATTCACCTTTGGTAGTTTAAAATAAAGAGAGAAATAATACTGCTTCCGCTTTATTGTAGAAGCGTGAACGCGACGCTACTGCGCACACGGTCGCTTCTCGCGCCTCAGCTGTGTGTGTGTGTGTGCGCGTGAGTTGACGTAGTGTTGATTCCGAATTGGTTCATTTGAATGAATCATTTGGATTGAATCGGCCTGAACCGAACTTTTAAATCTCTTATTTAAGGGAGCAGATGTCACCAAACCCACTATTTGTTTATTTTAATATACTTATTTCTCTCTCTCTCTCTCTCAAATTGAAATTTTCAATTCAAAATTGCTTTATTGGCATGACTGTAAATAATACAATATTTCCAAAGCTTGGAATACATACATATAATAATAATAAAAATATAAAAAGAATAAATATTATAACATAACTTAGCCTAAACTTAAAAGAACAGTGTAACAAATGAGAACATGTCTGAACATTTGATAACACAGTGTTTTAACATATATACATACACATAATGAGGGTCACTGTTGTGGACAGTAGGGAAACATACTGAGGTCAGACACAGCACACACATTACATACATTCACCTGCTGTCTCTCAGGCTGTGGCACATCCACACGTATCTCGCAACCAGTGCTGCTGTCTGTCCCTCTCCTATATCTTTAATATAATCCCCTAGCATCCTCTAATATTATCTTTATTTGTTCTATTTCAGTCATGGCTGTAAAGTTCTTTATTGAGTTTTTTAATTTGTTTAAGTAGAGGTCTCTGATTGAACTGTATTTGTGACAGTGAAGAAGGAAGTGCATCTCTGTCTCGATCTCTCCTGTCCTACAGTGAACACACACCCTTTGCCCTCTGGGTAACCAGCTCTTTCAGTGTCTGCAGGTCTCAATGGCTAGACTGTGCTCACTGAGCCTCTACAGGATCTGTCTCTGCTTTGTGTCTCTGACACTCTGGAGATATTCTTTTAATTCATAATTTGATTTTAGAGTTTGATAGAATTGTAATTTACTTTGTGTTTTAATTTCCTGATCCCAATGTTCCAGATATGTATTTCTAGATTGTTTGATTATTTGGTTTATTTTGATGTTTGGATGAGAAGCAGTGCTGGTCTGAGACTGGTTAGTGTTATTAGAGTTAGTCAGGTTAGTAAGTCTCAGAATCAGCTGGCTGAGGGGACTTTTTTCTGGGTTCAGTTTTCGGGTTTGTAATGCTTTAAAATGTAGCGATTCTGTAGGACCTGATTAGATGCATCCAGAATTTTTCATATTAAAAATCAGCAGGAATCGGCCTAATTCTGCCCTACATGCATTATTGGGTGTCTTTCTTTGTAGTTTTAGAATGAGTTTTCAGAATTCTGTGTGTAGGGCTTTCTTAATGGTGCATAGAGCTCTTTGAGAGCATTCACTGCCATACTGAAACTCCCCGATGCAGTGATGATCAGGCCGAGGTAGGTGTACTGCGTCGTGTGTTCTAGGGTGGTGTTCTAGGCTGAACTGGTATCTGTGTTCCTGACATCTGGGCTTTTTCTGAAAGACCATAATGTTGGTCTTCTTGAGGTTTACTGCCAGGGCCCAGTTCTGACAGTAGCTCTCCAGCAGGTCCAGGTGCTGCTGTAGTCCCTGTGCAGTGGGTGACAGCAGCACCAGGTCATCTGCATACAGCAAGAGTTTGATGTTCTTGTCTTGTAGAGTGAGTCCGGGGGCTGAAGACTGTTCCAATCCAATCGCACCGCTAATTCATTAATGTAAATGTTGAACAGCGTTGGACTCAGGCTACAGCCCTGCCGCATTCCTCTCTTCTGGGTGAAGAAATCTGTATGTTTGTTGCCAATTCATATTGAACATTTGTTGTTAGAATACATTGATTTTATAATGTCATACACTTTACCATCTACACCGCTTTGTAAAAGTTTGTAATATAATCTGTTGTGCCAAATAGAATCAAATGCTTTTTTGAAATTGGCAACGCATGCAAATATTTTTCCGTTTTTGGTCTGTTTTATGTGCTTATTGATTAGAGTGTGTAGGGTGTAAATGTGGTAGTTCTGTGATTTGGAAGGAAGCCAATCTGACTTGGACTCAGGAAATTGTGTTCATTAAGGAAGTTTACAATTCTCTCTTTCTCTCTCTATCTCTCTCTCTCTTTTTTATTTAGATCAAAAGAATTGATTTGCTAAAATGAAATAAAGTAGCCTATACCCAGACTAAATTTGAAGAGTAGCAATCTCAGATGAAAAAAAGAACATCAGAAAGAAAACTTGAATACAGTAATTTGCAACAACATCCCAGAAGATAGCATGTTTCCCTGCCTAAGACCCGAGAGAAGAGGGACAGACTTTGAAAATGGAGATCAGACAGTGTGTAAAGCATTACACACTAAAAATTACATTCGCTGAAGTTTCAAAGGCAAGGCAGGTGCTGAATTCGGAACTGCATACTACTTTTACCATACCTTTCTATGTTTTAGAAAACAGGTTTACATATATAGACCTTTATATATATACACATTTTTGCCTATAATAGCCTATAAACATGAAGTCATTTTAGGGGTGAAGCTGCAATATCATGACAAAATCATTATGGTTGATTACTGCTCTTGAAATTGTAATGATGATTATGATGACAACAGCAGTGCAGTCTTAAGAATGAGCACACGTCATTCAGATGACTGTAATGTCTCAAACTGAGGTCCTGTGAGGGCGATGAACAACAAGGTCAAGTCCCAAGTTGGAACAGTGGAGGGGCGAGGGGGGTTTATATGCCCCTGAGAAATTTTATGACCAGGTCATGTCTTCCCACAAAGGAGTCAGCTATTAGAGCATGATTCGCTGAGATGCATACATAGACTTTGAGCGTTGATGGGGTGAAACCAGCATCCAATCACTCTTGTAAGAATTTCAAAAATTACTGCCACTGAACAGTTAACAGGGTTCTCATGTGCTCTGAGCACAAGCTAAGAAATATGTTTCACTTCAAAGCATCGAGATGGAGGGTAGATGGTGTTCTAGCTTCTAAGATAGTGTTTCTAAATGTAAGACGTCCCTTCGAATGCAAACCTCAAGAACTGTCTGAGATGAGGGACAAGGTGTACATGAAAGTACACATCTTTCAAATCTGACACAAACCAGCCCCCCGGGTGAATGTGTGAGAGAATTTGTTTTTGAGTGATCATCTTGAACGGGTGCTCTGCCAATGCATGGTTCAAATGGCTTAAATCCAAGATGGGATGGAGCCTGCCATCCTTTTTCAGTATGAGAAAGTAACAACCAAAGAAGCCTGTGTGGCTTTTATATGCTGGGATAACTATCGCATTCTTTGTGTGGAGGTTGTATATTTCTAAATGTAGCACAGGTGCTTCCTGAAGGGAAAATCGCAGAGGCTATAAAAGCGTTGAACAGGGCGGTCGTCGTGTGAACTGTAGCGTGAAGCTGAATCTTACTGTCTGACACACCCGTAAGGCCATGACTTTTATCTGAGGAGACAGCAGATATTACAGTTTGCTCACTGTGCGCGAATGATCACCACTCCAAAGCAGGGAGCAGACAAATACAATATGTGTGTCTGTGAGTGTGCAAAGAGGAAAATTGCTTTATTTGAAATGTTACGAGTGCCAGGATCACAAAACGTCTGAATGAATGGACTTTCTTGGGAGCTGACCCAAGCAGGACGGCTGGGTAGTGCTGCAGGAATGGATTCGACAGGTTTGCGTTTGGGCCATGGGCATCACAGCTTTACTGTGGGCTCAGACGACTCCTGCCGAGCTGACACAGTGTTGACAGGAAGCTTGGCCAGGCGCTGGCTCGAGGAAGCGCGAGAGCGGGGTGAGAGGCATAACTTATGTGTTTGGGCAGGAAGTGGTTCATCGCTTGTTACTGTTTCTGTGCCATGATGAAAAGCTCTGCGAAGCCTTCAATGGCATTGTTGAAGAGTCCAGTAAGTGAGATGGGAGTGTCCAGGAACACAGCTTTCTCCATATCTTACATTTCAGTCAGGTTGAGCCACAGGTGGTGGTCGAGGACCTCCAAGCTACCCATGACCTGTGCTGCATTTAGCCCTGACCTCTTCAAAGAGCTCGAGGTCAGGGCTATGTTCATCCATGAGTTTGAGGATTTTGGCCTGAAACACTTGCAAGACTGCCAGCTTTGCCCACCAGGTTCGAGGTAAAGCGACAAGGCTTGGAGGGCTGGGTGGCATGGGGCTATGTTTAAAGCCGAGGGAAGTCACATGGCAGCGAATATAGCGTCTCACACTGCATTCAAACAGGGTTTTGGCGCTTAATGGAAGGCGTGTCTGAAGCTTGGTGCTTAGTGACAACAGCCAATCACATTGCTTTCTGGTGTTGCACAAACGCAATTGACTAGCGTCTGCTCTAGGGTATTTGCATAAGCGATCTGATTGTGCCGCAAGCAACTCCGGTGACGCGATGCAACGGAACCCACAATTCAGTTCAGCAATGCATGACTTCACCCATTCAAAGTAAATGAGAAGTGTTAACATCGACTCCCTGTGTGAATGCACCATCACAGTGAAACTGCTGGTCAGAGCGCGCCATTCGCTGCAAGGTGTAAACTATGGTGAAGCAGAAAGGCGGTCAGGATCAGACGTATTCCTGAAGGAGAAAGATTCTGAGAAAATGGGGTTCCCGCTGCCTTATAAGGGCTGCATTTGCCCCACACTAAGCAGGCGTGAATTTTTTTAGTCAATTATTCCTTACATAATACCCACCTATCAAGTTTACAATCAGTCCAATGTGGTAGTATAAACAAATCAAATATAGCGTGAACATCTAGCCCACTCTGACATCACCACTTTCCATCATGTCTGGATCACATTCAGAAGTTGATTCCCTCAAAAAGTGTAAACACAAGGTTTGGCTGGTTATCATAGCCTCACAAGCTTGCGACTGCACTGTGTGGTGCAAAGAGCATCTTCCTTTTTTGACAGCCATTCAAAATATCAGTAAGGTCTGCAGTAGCTAACATGAAATAACAATGAGAATTTGTATTTCTTTCTAATTAAATGAGGTTTATTAGTTTATATCAACCCCAGCCTTCGTATTAATGATTGTTAATGACTTTTTAACCCTTATATGCTGTTGGAGTCTGGGGTGACCCGAACTGACCTTTGCTAAAATTAAAAAAAAAAAGAAAAAGGAATGTTCCCTTCATCTAAATGGAATCAAACTTGATGACTTTGTCGACACTTGCTATCTCTCCAAAAAATAATGATAATAATAATATTTTTTTTTTTTTAAATGGAATGATATCTAGTTGTATGTTAGTGTGACAAAAAAGTTGCACTAAGAATGTTCGGGGTCTCTTTAGACCCCACACTGAAATTAATAAGGAAACGATCAAATCAAGACCTTTTTTTTTTATTTGTCAAATAACATCATTACATCAGACAGCCACAATGCAGAACACAAATACATAGAAATGAAGTGGCAACACTATAACACATCCACAATATGGAACACTCTTGCTCTCTCTCTCTCTCTCACACACACACACACACACACACACACACACACACACACACACACACAGAGGTTTGTTTTGCTATCAAAGTGAGGACATTCCATAGGCGTAATGGTTTTTATACTGTACAAACTGTACATTCTATCCAACTAAACTTACCCATCACAGAAAACATCCTGCATTTTTACATTGTTAATAAAACATTGTTTAGTATGTTTTTAAAGCTATTTTAAATATGAGGACTCATGAAATGTCCTCATATTTCATGTTTACGTCGTAATACCAGTGTAATACCCATGTCATTATACAAATTTTTGTCCTCATAAATCACAAAAACACGTGCTCACACACACACACACACACACACCATGTTTAGTTTTGACTGTAATGTCATAATTACATTGCAAAAAAAGATACTGCAGTACAAAAAATGCTAAACATTGACACATTGTCTGAAACATTGAGTCATTTATATTTGTAATGATGGGTCGACAGAATGTGGATCCATTTGCAGCTATTTTATTAAATGGACTTACAGAGCAGACAGGGCAAAGGCAGAGGCATGAACAGGGACAGGCAATGGTCGAGGCAGGCGGCAGACAAACAGAATCAGGGTACGGGCAAGGATCAGGGCAGGCAGCAAACAATCACAGTCCAGGAAACAGGCAAAGATCAGGGCAGGCAGCATCCAGGATATCATCCGCATTGACCCAGGATCGCTCCTCTGGGCCGTACCCCTCCCAGTCGACTGGTGAACGGATGTTTAGCTCCCTCCAGCCAGTGCCGCCACTCCTCCAGAGCTGCCTTCATAGCCAGTAGTTCCCGATTTCCCACATCGTAATTACGTTCTGCCGCCGACATTTTCCTTGAATAAAAGGCGCAGGGGTACATTTTCTCTGGGTTACCTTGGCGCTGGGAAAGAACGGCCCCTGTGCCCATGCTGGAGGCGTCCACCTCCACAATGAAAGGGAGTTCGGGGTCTGGATGATGGAGGATGGGTGCCGAAGTGAAGCGCTCTTTTAGCTCTTGGAAAGCCTGTACTGCCTCAGGGGACCAGATAAGACGTGAGGACTGCCGCTTGGTCATAGATGTTAATGGGGCTGCAACGCCGCTGAAGTTCTGGATGAACCGCCTGTAGAAGTTGGCAAACCCCAAGAACCGTTGTAACTCTTTCAATGTGCAGGGTTGTGGCCATTCCAGTACTGCCCTCACCTTACTGTCATCCATGGCCACGCCCTCACGGCTGATAATGTAACCCAGAAAGGAGGTGGAGGTTTGGTGGAACTCACATTTCTCGGCTTTTGCATATAGTTTATGTTGGATCAGTCTCTGCAGCACCGCCCATACGTGCTGAACGTGTTCCTTGAAGGAATTGGAGTAGATGAGGATGTCATCTATGTAGACTATAACCCAGCGATTGAGCACGGAATACGTCGTTAATGAACGACTGGAAGACAGAGGGACTGTTGGCCAGCCCGAACGGCATGACGAGGGTCTCGTAGTGACCAGTGGTTGTGGAAAAGGCTGTCTTCCATTCGTCCCCTTCTCTGATGCGGATTAGATTGTACGCACAGCGAAGGTCCAACTTGGTAAAGTATGCGGCCTGCCTGAGTTGTTCGAGGGCTGGAGGAACTAGAGGCAAGGGGTACCGGAACTTGACGGTGATGTCATTTAGTCCACGATAATCGATACAGGGTCCTAACCCGCCGTCCTTTCAACAAAGAAGAACCCTGAGGCTGCCGGTGATGTGGACGGGCGGATAAATCCTTTAGCTAGTTCCTCCTCGATGTAGGCCTTCATTGCTGCTGACTCAGGTTGTGACAGGGGAAAGATCCTGCCATTGGGAGGTGTGGTTCCAGGCAGCAGGTCGATGGCACAGTCCCCAGACAATGAGGAGGTAGCTCGGTGGATTTATTCTTACTGAAGGCCAAAGCCAGATCGGCATATTCATCAGGTATGTTAAGTTTTTCAGTGTCAGAATCGTGGAGTGCAGCGGCTTGAACGGGCAGGGGAGTGATTTGTTTCAAGCAGCTTTCATGGCAGTTAGCGTCCCATTGCACAATCTGGCCTTCTTTCCAGGAAACGTGAGGGTTATGGGTTCTGAGCCACGGTAGACCAAGGATCACAGGGTTGTTGGGTGAGTGGATAACATAGAAGCGGATTTGTTCGTGGTGAAGGGCCCCTACTTGCAAGGCGAGTTCATCTGTGATATGGACCACTCTGCCTCCGCCGATGGGCTTCCCATCTAGCACCTCCACCCTCAACAGGAAATTACAGTCTGTTAGAGAGATGTTATGATCTTTGATGAATGTATCTGACTTGAAATTCCCCGCGGCTCCAGAATACAGCAGGGCGTGAGTGGCTAGATGTTGGCCATTAATGGTAATCTGAATGGGAATTTTGAAGCAGTTGGAGGAATAGTTAGAGTGATGTGGAGGACTTACCGCTTTGGGATTGGAAGACTGAGGTCGTACGGGGCAGTTAATCTTGACATGGCCAGTCTGGCCGCAATAGAGACACAGGTGTAGTTGTCGTCTCCTTTCTCTCTCTTCGGGAAATAGTGGGGTGTAGCCGAGTTGCATGGGTTCCAGAGCGGGACTGGCTGAGGCGGATAGCCGAACGGGATGTCAGGTACGTAGCAGATTGTCAGTTCAATGAAAGCGTTGAGCGAACTTCACTCATCCCGGCACGCGAGTTCAGCTTGTAGTTCCAGCGTTAGACCCCTTCAGAACAGCAGTTTTAACGTGTCCTCAACCCAGTTCGTTTGAGCGGCGAGAGTGCGAAAGTTCAGCGCATACTCAGCTGCTGTTTGTTTACCTTGGCTGAGGGAAAGTAACTGATCGCCGGCGCTCTTGCCTCCTTCGGGATGTTCAAAGGCTTCTTTAAAGTTTCGTAAAAAATCCTGGAAGGTGGGGAACACGGGGCTGTCATCTCTCCACAGCGCGGTGGCCCAATCCAGTGCTTTGCCCGTGAGCAAGGAACACACAAACGATATCCGACTGGATTCGGTGGGATACAGAGACGGTTGCTGGTTAATAAACAGGGAACATTGGAGCAGGAACCCCTTACATCTGGCGGGAGGGCCGTCGAACTTTTCTGGGAGCGCTGGGCGAGGATTAACTACAGGGGAGGCCGCGAAGCCTGGATTGGCGGGAACAACGGGCGGCGGCGTGGCGGCTTCGGCAGGGCTGAATCGGAGGCCTTGAGTGTTTTCACCAGTTCTTCGGTAAGGTAAGTCAAGCGGTTGAGTTGATGTTGATGCACTGCTAGCTGGTTGGCCTGGGCAGTTAGTTCAGAAGAAATCCGCATGAGGGCTGCTGGATCGCTGTTTGGCGAAGTCTTCTGTAATGATGGGTCGACAGAATGTGGATCCATTTGCAGCTATTTTATTAAATGGACTTACAGAGCAGACAGGGCAAAGGCAGAGGCATAATATTGTTATAATAATGATTTTACAATGTCTAAACATAAATCTAAATGAAAAACGTGAAAAAAATGTATACAGATGTGGAAATGGTAAATGATCCATTGAGTAATGCTCTACAGCCATCTGGTGGCTGCAGTTGAAATTTCAATTTTCAATTTTATTTGTTTGATTTCCATTAGATGGCAACAATCGTCTATTAAACCATGGCACATTGTCCACGTTATCTCCATGAAATAAAGTTAGTAATGTTGATCTTTCTTAAAGTTAATTTTACTTAAAAAGTTTTTTTTTTTTTAATTAATTCTAATTTATTTATTTATATAAACTTTAAAACTAAAATAAATTCCCCCAAAACTGCTCAAATGTAAAAGCATTAATAAAGTGAATGATATTACATTGATATTACATTTGAAAATGAAAATACTTGAGAAAAGTAGCCTATGATGGAGTAAAACAACTTCAGAACTGCCCACCTGTAACGCCCACACCAGGCTCTCCCTCCACACACACACACACACACACACAGGTTTGTTTTGCTATCTTAGTGAGGACATTCCAAAGGCGTAATGGTTTTTATACTGTACAAACTGTACATTCTATCCCCCTACACTACCCCTACCGGCCTACCCATAAACCTACCCATCACAGAAAACATTCTGCATTTTAACATTTTTAATAAAACATTGTTTAGTATGTTTTTAAAGCTATTTTAAATGTGAGGACTCATGAAATGTCCTCATATTTCACGTTTACGTCGTAATACCAGTGTAATACCCATGACATTATACAAATTTGTGTCCTCATAAATCACAAAAACAAGCACACGCACACACACACACACTCACACAGCACTCTCACTCCCCTGTCTACTGATCACCTGCGCCTGTCACCAATCACTGCCACAGTCAAGGACTTAACCTTACTCTACCTACCAGTCTTCGTCTGGCGTCAACAAGGATTCATATGTTTGTTTGTTAATCTTACCTCCGGTTTACCTGTTGTCTCCTTCGTGATCTCCTTTGTTGTCTCCATTGTTGTCTGCTTTATCAAGGCCCTGCACAGTCATTATAATATTCAGTTCATGAAAGTTCATATTGTGTTTTTCATGTCCAGATTGTGGTATGTGATCGTTGTCCTTACCTGTTGTGACACTGTTAATAAGTACCTGCTTTTGGGCACATCTCTCACTCAGTCTGGTATTTCCTGACACCACCATTGTTAAATATTGAAATTATAGCATTAAATGGTTTATTACAAATCAACATCCTTGATGTGTAATAAATCCAGCTTATTACATATCATATTACAGTATATTTGAATCAATTCATTGCTTCTTTTTCCATCATACTCTTGACATTGACTCTCTTCACACAGCTATAGGATTTGTATCATCAATCACAATAGATTCTCACTTCCAGCCTGCTGTCCACTACAGACACAAACACAGAACGCAAACATGCTTTTAACAGATATAATATACATATTGCAGAACTATCCAATGATACAATGTGAGAGCATGAGCAGGGTAATAATATATTTAATAGAACATGACACTGACTGTAACATAATTACTATCATATTTTACTCATCTATTTATCCATTTATTTATTCCTTCATCATCTATTTATATTATGTATAATATGTATTATTTGTTTTCTTTCTTTCAACCAGATAGCACTACTCTGCCTATTTTAACTTACACATCATGCATTATTTGAAAAAACAGAATAAAACGTGTTTATTTCTAATATTTGTACTATTTTATATAGAAATAAATGTGTATAATTTGTTTAGAAGATATGAGACTCTTGTTTCCATTAATCCGTCGCCATGGCAACACCGTAGGAGATATCCAACATCCGTTCACAATTAGTTCACAAAAAGAATATTATAGTTTGACGCGTTGCCATGACAACAGTGTTCAAGATATCAAGAATCCTTTCACAGGTGTACATCTGTGGTGTCTTGACAGTGACACACTTTCTGCTGCCAGTTAGTGACACTATGACTCCTACAATGAACACACAGCTGAAGTTTCATCAAAATCAATCAATGTATGAAGAAGTTATAACACTTCCTGTTTCCCCTTTTCACCATAAATTTGTTTCCTCATGAAACTGTTTGAGAAAATAAAGATTTGCTTGCAATTTAGCATCCTCAATGTCTTGACTTCATGCTGACTGAGCTTGGTTATGAACGGATGAATCCCCTAGGAGGAGTATATAAAATTCCAGAGCATGCATTTTTCAAACAACGCATAATAGTCAACTTCCGGTTGGGCTGGTGTATGACTTAAGCCCGGAACACACCAAGCCGAAGGTCGGCTGTCAGGCATTTTTTTTTCATCGGCCAGTTTTTGTTCATCGGCCGACCAAGTTTTCTCAGTGTGTTCCGCACTGTCGGCGGAAGTTGGTTCTCGTCAGCTTTTTTTCAGCCAATTCAACATGTCGGGCCATCTGATCACTCTGATCGGCTGTTCAGCTACTGCCACCTGCTGGTACAGGAAGGCATTTCTTCTTACACAGGTGCAGAATGGACGTGTTACTTGGCCATCGTGTGTCGAGCGTCGGTTTGGTGTGACAGGGCAACTCCGGACCCAGACGCTGCTGACGCGAGCCAACCCCGCAGTCTGATTTCGTTGCCACTAGTTCGTCGCCGGCGGCTTGGTGTGTTCTGGCCTTTAGAATGCAAAAGTTGTTCGGCCTGATGAGATCTTCAACTGTATAAAGTTTGGTTACTGTAGGTGAAAAGGGTTGTGCTAAAGAACCCCTCAAATACAACCATATAAAAGGGTGTGCCACAGAGCCCCCCCACAACTGCCCCTTAGGACTTAGGGTCCTATTGATATTTCCTATAGGCACTGAACATACACCAAAAACACAACAGAACAACATGAGGCATTACAAAAAGATTTTACTCATCTGCTGGTCAAAGGCACGTTTGTAAAATGGCATGAAACAAAATCATCCACAGTTGTTCTGGAGAAATATTACAAACATATAAAGACATTTTAAAGGCAGTTCTAGATTTTCCATCAACTCTCTCAGTCCATGACAGCTTTGGCTTCGACAGAAAACACACAGTATGTTTTCATGTGCTACACATCACCTGTCACTCAGAGGTCATTCTCAGGTCAGTGTGTTTGTTTCCTGTGTCGCTCTGAGCAAACGATCCTGCTGCATGTCATCGGTAACTGCAGTATTTCAGAGCACACTGATTTAAGATTGTTTTATGTAACAACATCTATAGTAACTGGTTTATTTATATATGCAGCAGAGCCAGTGATCGGATTGATCTAACCACAGTGATCTAACCACAGTAAACACTGACATGGACCAAACTGTGAAAGAAACGAACATGCAGACAAACACAATATCATAACAATGTTTGAAGATGATGATTAGGATGAAAAGAAAACACTATACAGTAAGATCCAAAACCGTAACATCAAAATTATATATTCACAATGTGGATATAAATTTCAATGGTTCAATTTAAAAACCTCCAAGTTCAAATATTTGATTGTAAATGTAAACACAAGCGTTATGAATCTGGTCAAAAGAAAATCATATTTTCCTTGGTGAGATTTAATCATTTTAAGAGATGTTGTGCAGTGACGGTCCCTCTGTAGAACAACAAATGCATTAATAACACATGACGTGTTTTCATTTCCTTCTATTTCCATCATACAGACTGCCGTCATTTATTCATATCAATCAAAATCAAATATAATCAAGGGCAAGATAGTCAATTCAATCAATAATTTAAAAGTGAGATATTAGTTATTCTGCCCTGTAACTGGTTTATTTCAGACCTGATGCAGAAATGCAGCTGATCTAAAGGTTCTATTTCTTTTGGTATTTTGAGTCAGCTCAGCCTTGTGACGGGACATGAACAAAAAACACAGGACACCTACAGATGAATGTGGATTCCTGTGCTATTCCGGGAATCTGTGGTCCGTATGACGTGACGGCATATGATGTTCACACTGTCCTGGAGGGCAAACGGATTTTGTACATGCCAGCCAGAGCCTTGGCAGCAGAGTATATCATCTGTCGACGGGACGTCCCAGTGAAGGCCAGGTGCCAGTCTGTGCGGCAGACGTTGGGCACATTTCTCTCCAGAACTTCCCCGACCGTCACTAACAGACCGGACCAGCGCAGGTTATAGTCTGGAGGAGTCAGTGACTGCGCCTGCAGGAGAACAGCACACACACACACACACACACACACACACACACACACACACACACACACACACACAGTGTGCGAGTGGCATAGGTTAGTTGTCACAACACGTGAGAAAAGTTGACATGGAGCAGCTAAATCTCCAACCTCCAGGGAATCACCTGTTTTAAACAAACGCCAAACAGTCTGCTGGTAAAATGAGAACGCGACAGAGCTTGTAATAAAACCAGAATCAACATAATCTTGGCTTTAGGAGATTGCGAGAACTGAGGGATTTGAAATTATGTAAAAGCAATGTGGAGATGATGGCATTTTTATTACTCAACAGGCGAGTAAGGTATTTTATTGAGCAGATGAATTGCCATATGAAGATCTAAAACAGAATTCATTGTAAAGCATTATCTATTGTGAAGGCTCTTTTCATTATGGTTGTTGTAGCTCTGTGCTGAAATTTATTTTCAAGGGAGTACCGTGTCTCTTAATGGATATAGCTACAGTAACGTCTTCAGCTTGTCAGCTTGAGATCCTTTCCATCTAAACTGGTTATATATCTCTTAAGCCTAGTAGAGAATGTTTTATGAGCAGTAGGATAACCAAATTCATCCACAGCTGAAGCACAACCAAAACAATGCTATTCTGCAAAATGCATGCAGTTTTTTTTTTTTACCACTATAGGGCCAAAAGTTACATGGTGTACCTTTAATGCAATATGTTAGCAATCGCATCATTTACTACACAGCACAAGCTGATTGGCATCTGCTGATTTTGCAGCCAATGAGATTGCTTGCTCAACATTTAAAGGGTTAGTTCACTCAAAAATTAAATTTCTGTCATTAATTACTCACCCTCATGTTGTTCCACACCTGCAAGACCTTTTTTCATCTTCAGAACACACATATCAAAAGATATTTTTGATGAAGTAAGAGGGGTTCTTTTATCCCCCATAGAAAGCAACATAATTACCACATTCAAAGTCCAGAAAAATAGTAAAAACATCGTTAAAATAGTCAAAGTGACTACAGTGGCTTAACCTTAATGTTATGAAGCTACGAGAATACTTTTTTTGCTCAAAAACAAAGCAAAAATAACGACTATATTCAACAATTTCTTCTCTGCCCTGTCATTCTCCTACACTGTTTACGCTGAATAGACGGTGCAGGCTTCTGGGTTCTGTGTCAGAACGCCGACTCAGTATTGGCCAACGCTGTACACATGAGCAGCACAATGCATGCGTTCTGATGTTGACTATTTTAACGATGTATTTACTACCTTTCTGGACATTGAATGTGGTACTTATGTTGCTTTCTATGGGGGATAAAAAAAACTCTTGATTTCATCACAAATATCTTCATTTGTGTTTCGAAGATGAAAGAAGGTCTTACAGGTGTGGAACGACATGAGGGTGAGTAATAAATGACAAATTAAATTTTTGGGTGAACTAACCCTTTGAACAGTCTGGTTCAGTGTTAGCTGTAAACTGGTCCTATAATGTTCTGAAACCCTCCACCTCCCCCAGCTCCACCTGTCTAGATCTGCTATTTATGTAGGATTTATGTAGCAGCATACAGGTGCTGGTCATATAATTAGAATATCATCAAAAAGTTGATTTATTTCACTAATTCCATTCAAAAAGTGAAACTTGTATATTATATTCATTCATTACACACGGACTGATATATTTCAAATGTTTATTTCTTTTCATTTTGATGATTACAACTGACAGCTAAGGAAAATCCCAAATTCAGTATCTCAGAAAATTAGAATATTGTGAAAAGGTTCAATATTGAAGACACCTGGTGCCACACTCTAATCAGCTAATTAACTCAAAACACCTGCAAAGGCCTTTAAATGGTCTCTCAGTCTAGTTCTGTAGGCTACACAATCATGGGGAAGACTGCTGACTTGACAGTTGTCCAAAAGACGACCATTGACACCTTGCACAAGGAGGGCAAGACACAAAAGGTCATTGCAAAAGAGGCTGGCTGTTCACAGAGCTCTGTGTCCAAGCACATTAATAGAGAGGCGAAGGGAAGGAAAAGATGTGGTAGAAAAAAGTGTACAAGCAATAGGGATAACCGCACCCTGGAGAGGATTGTGAAACAAAACCCATTCAAAAATGTGGGGGAGATTCACAAAGAGTGGACTGTAGCTGGAGTCAGTGCTTCAAGAACCACTACGCACAGACGTATGCAAGACATGGGTTCAGCTGTCGCATTCCTTGTGTCAAGCCTTCTGACGCTGTCCTTGTGACAGCGTCAGAAGCATCTCGCCTGGGCTAAAGACAAAAAGGACTGGACTGCTGCTGAGTGGTCCAAAGTTATGTTCTCTGATGAAAGTAAATTTTGCATTTCCTTTGGAAATCAGGGTCCCAGAGTCTGGAGGAAGAGAGGAGAGGCACACAATCCACGTTGCTTGAGGTCCAGTGTAAAGTTTCCACAGTCAGTGATGGTTTGGGGTGCCATGTCATCTGCTGGTGTTGGTCCACTGTGTTTTCTGAGGTCCAAGGTCAACGCAGCCATATACCAGGAAGTTTTAGAGCACTTCATGCTTCCTGCTGCTGAACAACTTTATGGAGATGCAGATTTCATTTTCCAACAGGACTTGGCACCTGCATACAGTGCCTAAGCTACCAGTACCTGGTTTAAGGACCATGGTATCCCTGTTCTTAATTGGCCAGCAAACTCGCCTGACCTTAACCCCATAGAAAATCTATGGGGTATTGTGAAGAGGAAGATGCGATATGCCAGACCCAACAATGCAGAAGAGCTGAAGGCCACTATCAGAGCAACCTAGGCTCTTATAACACCTGAGCAGTGCCACAGACTGATCGACTCCATGCCACGCCGCATTGCTGCAGTAATTCAGGCAAAAGGAGCCCCAACTAAGTATTGAGTGCTGTACATGCTCATACTTTTCATGTTCATACTTTTCAGTTGGCCAAGATTTCTAAAAATCCTTTCTTTGTATTGGTCTTAATATTCTAATTTTCTGAGATACTGAATTTGGGATTTTCCTTAGTTGTCAGTTATAATCATCAAAATTAAAAGAAATAAACATTTGAAATATATCAATCAGTGTGTAATGAATGAATATAATATACAAGTTTCACTTTTTGAATGGAATTAGTGAAATAAATCAACTTTTTGATGATATTCTAATTATATGACCAGCCCCTCTATGTTAGATGCTCATAGCAGCGTGTCTGTGTATCTATTGGCAGCAGCAGTGTGAGTAGCAGATCTAGTCTGTCAAGACCAAATACATTAACATGTATATAATTTATCAGTTAGAGCAGGAATCAAGGTTTTGTCATGACAAAATTCCTGCAATGCACCGTAGAAGTGTAATTAGACGACATTTTATGTTTATGAGGGGCTCTTTGGTTTTTTAACTGGTGCTTTTTATGTAAAGCATTTCCTTTTATAAATTATGATACAGCTTGGTTTGTTGGTTGGTTCGCATTGCATTGCTTTCTCATTACAAATGAACTGCTCCAGAGTTCGTTTTCAATCAGGCTAAGACCACCTCATTCAGATGAGGACCAATTGTTTTGACGCGGATCCAAGCATGATTGCCCTGTTCATATATGTCTACACAAACCGAACTAAGGGAGAAAAGATGCCAAGCTCTGAAAAAAAACGCTCCAAATGAGTCAGGTGTGAAAACACCCTCAGACACCAGTGACGTGCATCACTTAACCCAGCTACAAAGGAAGTGAGGGTGTGGCAGCAGAAATGACATTGTTTTACCTGTTGTACGTACTCCAGGGCCACAGGTGTAGCCTGAGTGAATGTCTCAATGTGAATCCCATTTCCTGGATCATCCAAGATCAGACAGCCAATGTCAAACCACCTAATGGAGAGTGACATGATACATGTGATAGATGAAAAGGAAGCAAAACTGTCATGCGAGCGTCTTCAGAGCTAAACATGAAGCTTTTCCAGGTACATTTGGAAATCATTTGGAAAACTGGTCCAATCAACACGCTTCATTAGCAAAATGAAGCATCACAATATGAGGGAGTTACTGACAAGGCGCTCACTGACTGAATTCACAAGGAATTTTGTTATCATTAACAAAGTGCAGATACGATGCAAGTAAGGGTGTGTTCACACTTGTAGGACAGTTCTCTAGACTATTTGGTCTGGACCCGGGGTGTCAAACTCAACTCCTGGAGGGCCACAGCCCTGCAGAGTTTAGCTTCAACCATAATTAAGTGCACTTGATCCAGCTAATGAAGTACTAGAGTTTGACACCCCTGGTCTGGAACGAAAAATAGAAAATTATACATTTAGTCCTGGTTCGCTTAGCGTTCACACTCATTTTTAAAACCGAAAACCAAAGATACAAAACAAATAACAGCTTTTATGATGTATATTTTGCAAAGTAACATACAGAACATCTAAAACAATGCTGTGTGCTGGGCTAAATGCGCTTGTTGTATGTACGTACATATGATGGTATTTTTACCAGCTAAGAAATCAGCTTATGTGTAAAGGGGTCAAAACAGCGGCAGGAATTCCTCCATTACCCACAAACGAAGATCTGCTGCAAAGAGATGGTGGTTCTGATGCTTGTACTGAACTGTAATGGGAAACATCATGACTATGATGAGAAAACCAAGTATGCTTGAGTATTTTTTTTTTAGGGTCATATCTTGTGACATCACTAGGGGTGTGAGGATACACTTAGCACACAAGACGAGATGATATACTGGGTTCATGAGACGAGACAATATTTTACCATTATTTTTAAGAAACCTTCAATGACGAAATATATGACTGGAAAAATAGTCTTTATTCGATTAAGAGTCACAAAATATAAAACAATGCAGGTACATTTTTTGAAATGTTTTAACTACTAATCATCTTGTAATGAATGTCAATTCAATTTTACTTTGAGTATGAATTATCATATGCAGTCAAAGACAGAACAATATAATGAAAGCCCTATAAAGGGTTTTGCCACAAACTCAACTCCGTCATGCTGATATCGCGAAACAGCTTTTCACTTCAACGAGAAATATTGTCACGTTTTAATATCGTGCGATCTTGTGGCACGAAATCACATCACATCCTGTTTTTGGTTCATGTTATGTTCATATCGAAGTCGAACAATCGAACTGCACCAGAGTACGTTTGGAAGCGAACCGAGACCCCCTGAAAAGAGTTCATTTGAATGGAACCAAACCTGCTAAGTGTGAACACACCCTAAGAGATTCATTTCCAGTGTAGACACTGATTATAATGGGGGGTTTTGCCAGAGTGCATATTGCATAACTTGCGGTAGACTAAAGATGGGGAATGTTCTTTGCTTGCTTTCTGTATATAATTTATTCGCAGTTTGAATAATTGTTTTTCATGCTGCTAAAGCAACCAATGTGAAGTCTTGATTTTCCAACACATAAAAAGAAATATACTAACTCATAAATGGTTCTAAGCTTGTTTTTTCAGTGTAGCCAGAATATGAAGTGCAATTTTGTTGATGTTGATAAAATGTTATTGGTAACAGCCTATACTATTATGGTTGAAGAATTTGGTTAAATGTAAGTACTTTATATAATAATAGACAACACAGAGGCTTTTCATGATTTTGTCTTTACAGGATGAACTGTTCTTACTTGTCTGGAAAGAGTTCAGCTATGAAGTTCTCCACAGAGACTACGGGCTGCTTCTCGTGAATGACAGCCGCACGACGCAGACTGTCAATGCGCTCCTGAGCTCCCTAGACACATACACAACCTTCAGGTGAATTTATATGCTTTGAAGTCATAAGTCACCTGATTTTTTTTTCCTGTAAAATCAAAGATCTGTGAAATCATCTATTTTCATGATTTTAACTCGACACATTAAGAGGCTGGCGGAAACATGCAGCAGAGGCGTGTTCACCTTGACCCCCGCGGCGTATCCCACTGGCTGCGGGGCGATGTTGGACTGACCCGCCTCTCCCGTCACCATGGCCAAACCAAACACCTCCTGAAATGCGTCACGCACCGCTGCCACCTTCACTTCCTTATCTGATGTCACGACAATGTCCACGTCTCCTCCAGACTCTGAAACACACACACAAACCATTCAACAATGACAATCAGTCTGAGCAGTTCTGAGTACGCCAAGTAATGGTTCCAATAAGACTTCCATTAGAATGCAGTTCGGTACACATTTTTCAGCATGGTTAGCTAAACGTACTCGGCACAGAAAAGCGTGGTAATGGAACAGTTTAAGTGATATGACTGACATCAACAATTACATATGAAATATGAAACCTACAGATTCATTTTGTTTGAATATGACATCATGTGATGAGGTGTGATGATTTTGGGTACAGAGGATAAAATAAAAACACTGATCTGAACTGAAATAGTCAATTATTCTGAAACAAAAAAAACTACTTACACATTAAAGACATGTAGAACTCAAACACCCTTGTTTTTAGCGACACCGGTGGTCGTTAAGAGAACTGCAGCAGCAACTTATTGCTAGTGCTCACACTCGTGCACACGTAACGTACGAGACTGAACATGATTCAAGGCTCCGATATACTCATGGCGAAGTTCTTTTTCTTTCTTCGCTTAGAAGTAAAAATAAGTTAGAAATACCTTTGCAGCGATATACTGTTAACGAACACCCTGACGCCGTCCACGCTGCTGAGAGCGACGTTTAGATAAATATGTAAATATGTGCTGCGCGCTTTCCTTTCAATAACAAAAGAAACACAACAAAAAAGACAGCGGTGAGAAAACAGCAGTAAAGAAAGCATCTGATCAAATCTACGTGGATATGTTTGCACCAGCTCTGTGATTCACCGACATCATGTCGACAAGATGAGGTCATTAAAATTACAGTGTTATGATCTATACAGTCTATAGTCTCAAATTTACTTTATAATCAAACTATGAGAGACTATAGTTTGAATTAATCCCTTTTCTTTGCATGACATTACAGTACATAATGGTCTTTCAGCATTATCCTGAACATTATATAAGCATTAATTTTTATGCGTCATAGAACGGAAAAGACGCTCTCATGAGCACGCGAAAAATGTCACATCCTTTTGATTTTCCTGGTGAAAACGTCCCGAGTCCTTCACATAAAACTCAGTCATATTGGTTTTCATAGACAACCTAGGAAGTTCACTCATTGGCAATACAAAAAGCAATTAATACATGAAAATTCTTACATATAGTCCCTTTAATGAACTGAAATGAAGAAAAACTAACAAAATACAATGTATTGTTCTGTACTGCTGGACACAGTACTCACTGATGTAAGGTGCCATCCCAGGGTCTAACGTGGTTATCATGGATTCCACAGAGTGTTTGGTTTTATCCAGGACAGTCTTTACCATCGGGTTTCCAGCTACACCCTGAGATTATGACACAACTGCATCAGGATGTACAGAGATAAAACAGCACGTCATTATGGCCTCACTGTGTGTCTAGTACCTTGATGAAGCCCCATAATCCACCAGGTGAGTTGCCATCCGGAGTCACTCTGGGATCTTCAGCGTCCTCAGGAAAAGTGATGGGCGAGCTGACGTCTAACCCTCCAGACATCGGCTGCTGCATCATGGGATTGGTAACAATCCCTACAGAAACACAATGACATCAGCACTATATGATCTGATATTTATTATGATATTTATTCCCTGTCATGACTGAACTAAAGTGACTAGAGCAGTGTCCGAAATCACCCATGATCCCCTTATTTAGTGCACTATTTTGTAGTGGTGGTAGAAACCACAGTGGCAATTATCTAGTGCACTCATTGAATCCTAAATGCATCGTAATAAGAAGTACACAAAACATGTACTCAACAACTCGAGAATACCAATAATGCACTGTTAAGGTGTGTCAAATGAAATATCGTGCTACTTCAGTGTCTAAATTCGCTCGCTCACTCTGCACATTTTTTTTTTATTCTTTTCTCATGACTATATGACTGACAGCCACTAGAATAGTAAAAAGTGAACAAGGAGATGGGGATTTTCCTTTTATCACTCAAATGCAGCCTGACCGGTTGTCAATGGAATTGTTTTTTCCAGCTTTGTGTTGTCAATCATTGGGTCTCATTCACTAATAATTGTGTGGATTATACATATGCACAGCAACTTATCAAGAAAAAAAAATCCACCTAATACAAACATAATGTGTACGCACATGAATTTGTTCATAATTTTATTCTATTGTTAATAAATTTCAAGTATTCTAAATGACTGACTACATACATGAGATTAGCCAATTGCATAAAACTCCTAAAATCTTAATATAAGTGCTTTCCACACAACCTTTCCGTTACATCCAATCATTATTCTTATCAAACATGTAACTTTCTCTAAAAACAGGCTCTCCCATGATAGCAAGGGCAGCAAGATCCTCGAGCAATGCCAAGCGTGCTGTCCTCAAAACACATTTATAAGGACACCCTTATATGTATGTGATTTTTGATACTTGTGGTTCCACAAAAGTTACTGATACTGATTTTTTTTTTTATTTCACATACAAATTCATGCGTAGGCACTGTTACTGAATGAGACACACTGAACGCGCGATCACATGAGACTCTAATAGCAGGTGTAAATGGGGTTAGGCAGGCAGGTTCAGATTGTTGAGTGATACCTGGCATGGGTGAGGCACTGGAGAAACTGGGCATCAGCGGCGTCTGAGGGGTGCGGCCAGCGTGGCCACGGGTGATGTCATATCCTGCACTCACAGAGAAGCCAGTGGTGGGCGGGCCCATGGGGGGAGCAGAGAGGACGGGGCCCAGAGGGGCAGCAGTGCTGAGTGGAGGGCCAGCAGACGGGGAGGTGAATGGAGCACTAGGGCCACCGTATGGACCACTCAGACCAAGAGGAGACGATATTGAGCCAAGAGAGAGAGGTGGAACAGATGACTGGATAGGCGGCAGCATGGAGGTCAAAGCCACTGGAGGAACAGGGCTGGAAAAACCTCCTGGGGCAAAAGCAGAGATGCTGGAGGGGCTTGGGATGGTCAGAGGGCCGGAAACACCTGAACACAAGAAGAGCGACGGTCAAATGCATGCATGAACCATTGATAGATGACGAAAAGCAGTATCAGTGCTTGGGAATATCAGACACGGATGCTGATTGGAGTCAACTGACATTATATTGCACAACAATACAACTTAGTCAGGGTAGACAGCATATTTAAATTTTTTGCGAATGAAGTCCAAGATGCATGTTCAGTCATTTTTTGGTTGTACTGTCTTCTGTCAAGTTAGTTTTCCATCACCAAGAATTGTTTTGGAAAGACGTATTTTCAATAGGTATGTTTACATGCACTAATTTTTGTCAATCAGAATAAATCCAATCGGATTTCAGATTCTGACATTTCTATTTATATGAACCCTAAACATTGCAATCCGCTTCACACATTTATTTACATGCATTACATGTATTCTGAACAAAACAAACAAAACAATGGAGGAGACTGAGGTGTTTACATGAAGGCTTTTCAGCCTGAGCCATCAATCAGATTACTAATGTATTATTTGATTGCATGTAAACGTAGCTAATGTTGCATCAGTTCAACGATCCACAGCAAAGTTATGACCCAGACTGTACCTGGACTTGTTTTCATTCACAAAAAAAATTAACCCTGATAAAGGCCCAGCACACACTACGGCACCAAACTACAGTTCTGGGACGTATGTTAGGTATAAATATATCCTGTTGTTTTAGGGAAAGTCTCCACAGATGAATCACTGCATTCGAAGACAACGAGAACACAGTGATATCATCTGTCTGCAAGTCTCAGTGACCTTACCGCTGGTGAGTGGTGGGGGGCTGGCGACTGCTGTAGAGGGGGGCGGGGGCGTGGCAGGCGGTGTGCTCTCTATGCCACTCTCTTCCATCATCTTCACTCTGTCCTGTACAGACCAAATGATATGCTGTAAACTCTTTGCTATTTAGTCTTGTGGTGTTGATGACAAGCAGAAAATTATCACAATAAACATATGGCATAGGATACATGCTGACAGCGGCTAAAACCATCATTTGATTAACAGGAACAATCTGGACTGATTGCACTGCAAAAAATTATTTTCTTACTTAATATTTTTGTCTGGTTTACCAGTAAAAATATCTAAACATTCTTAAATTAAGATACATTTACTTAAAAAGCCTTGTTTTTCAAAAAGAGGTGCGTTAATGTATTAAACAAGAAAAAAAAAAATCTGCCAGTTGGGCAAGAAAAAATAAAAGGGAAAACAAGATTATTTTTCTGACCCCAGTGGCAGACATTTTTTCTTGTTTTAAGCAAAAACTCATTAAGAAAACAAGACTTTATACCAGTGCAGGTCATATAATTAGAATATCATCAAAAAGTTGATTTATTTCACTAATTCCATTCAAAAAGTGAAACTTGTATACTATATTCATTCATTACACACAGACTGATATATTTCAAATGTTTATTTCTTTTAATTTTGATGATTATAACTGACAACTAAGGAAAATCCCAAATTCAGTATCTCAGAAAATTAGAATATTGTGAAAAGGTTCAATATTGAAGACACCTGGTGCCACACTCTAATCAGCTAATTAACTCAAACCACCTGCAAAGGGCTTTAAATGGTCTCTCAGTCTAGTTCTGTAGGCTACACAGTCATGGGGAAGACTGTTGACTTGACAGTTGTCCAAAAGACGACCATTGATACCTTGCACAAGGAGGACAAGACACAAAAGGTCATTGCAAAAGAGGCTGGCTGTTCACAGAGCTCTGTGTCCAAGCACATTAATAGAGAGGCGAAGGGAAGGAAAAGATGTGGTAGAAAAAAAGTGTACAAGCAATAGGCATAACCGCACCCTGGAGAAGATTGTGAAACACAACCCATTCGAAAATGTGGGGGAGATTCACAAAGAGTGGACTGCAGCTGGAGTCAGTGCTTCAAGAACCACTATGCACAGACGTATGCAAGACATGGGTTTCAGCTGTCGCATTCCTTGTGTCAAGCCACTCTTGAACAACAGACAGCGTCAGAAGCGTCTCGCCTGGGCTAAAGACAAAAAGGACTGGACTGCTGCTGAGTGGTCCAAAGTTATGTTCTCTGATGAAAGTAAATTTTGCATTTCCTTTGGAAATCAGGGTCCCAGAGTCTGGAGGAAGAGAGGAGAGGCACACAATCCATGTTGCTTGAGGTCCAGTGTAAAGTTTCCACAGTCAGTGATGGTTTGGGGTGCCATGTCATCTGCTGGTGTTGGTCCACCGTGTTTTCTGAGGTCCAAGGTCAACGCAGCCGTATACCAGGAAGTTTTAGAGCACTTCATGCTTCCTGCTGCTGACCAACTTTATGGAGATGCAGATTTCATTTTTTAACAGGACTTGGCACCTGCACACAGTGCCAAAGCTACCAGTACCTGGTTTAAGGACCATGGTTTCCCTGTTCTTAATTGGCCAGCAAACCCACCTGACCTTAACCCCATAGAAAATCTATGGGGTATTGTGAAGAGGAAGATGCGATATGCCAGACCCAACAATGCAGAAGAGCTGAAGGCCACTATCAGAGCAACCTGGGCTCTTATAACACCTGAGCAGTGCCACAGACTGATCGACTCCATGCCACGCCACATTGCTGCAGTAATTCAGGCAAAAGGAGCCCCAACTAAGTATTGAGTGCTATGCATGCTCATACTTTTCATGTTCATACTTTTCAGTTGGCCAAGATTTCTAAAAATCCTTTCTTTGTACTGGTCTTAAGTAATATTCTAATTTTCTGAGATACTGAATTTGGGATTTAGTTGTCAGTTATAATCATCAAAATTAAAAGAAATAAACATTTGAAATATATCAGTCTGTGTGTAATGAATGAATATAATATACAAGTTTCACTTTTTGAATGGAATTAGTGAAATAAATCAACTTTTTGATGATATTCTAATTATATGACCAGCACCTGTATCTTGTCATTTTGTTTTTTAAGGAAAATTTTTTTGCAGAGTGAGCAACACAGCCACATGAGCAATGGAATATCACATCACATTTGTGACAGGTCAGTCAGAAGTAGTCAAACACTGCACTGCAACTCATTCCTGCCTCTATCTGTGCACATGAGTTTTCTGCAGTCCTGTGAGGACATCCGGATCTGTACTTTCATAACAAATGCCTGGGCATGCGACCGCCATACTTATATTAATATGAACAATGATGAAATGTTAACATCCATAATATTAAAAATATTATTAATAAAAATATGAATTTTTTGGAACGTTGTAGTATGCTTAATGTTCTTTTGTGAGTGAATCTTTGTAATATCACGTTTAATATTTGTAATGGACCAAACGGTATGATGGCACTGATCCTTACGAGTTATGGGATGGGATGTGACGAAAAGCTGATTACTGATTACTGATTGATTCATATAGTACAACATCGATTATTACTGTGAACACACATATTCACTCACACACATCCGGAAAGCAAATTATACTACACAAATCACCTCACGTTTTATTTCTATTACACTCATGACGTCACTGATTTATCATTCATGATGAAGTATCAAAGATCTGATAGAGATTCGCACTGATATCTTGTCTCTGTGAATTTTGCTTTAGGCTAACAGCATTTTCAGCGCTATTTAATTTAGCTTTTACACAATATTCACTGATGAATTAATCATGAATCACAATTCTTACCTGAAACGATTAAACGGAGTGTAAATTTTGAAATGGGAGCCGATGAAGTGCGAGAAAACAACACTGTGGAACACGGCCGCGCGCTGATGACGTCGCACAGTGCCACGTCTGAAGCTGAGACGTGCGATTAAACAAAACAGTTTAGACTGGTCACTTTTCATCAAATAATTTGGAAGTTATTTAGAAGCTGTAGAAATACACAAGACAAATAATAACAAGAAAATCAAAACCAAAACGATTACTTCGGAACCGCTCGGAACTGATGTGTTATTGTTCAAGAGCTGCGAAGAGTGACTCGTTTTAGCGAATCGGCTCTCTTGAATCATTCGTTTCAAGATGTTGCCGACTTACCATGCACATAAGCAAAGGCGTTTCATTAGATTATTTCCGATTCATTAACGATTCTGTTTTCTACAGTACGCTTAATTGCTTGTGTCTCACGCATGTTGTACTGCACGTTGCAAATGGGATAAGGTTAGGGTGTATTACAGTACAGCAACATAAAACCATTTATCAGAACCTGAATAACGTTAATCGACGATGAGTTCGTTACACATTTCAATGTGATTCAGAATTACTTGTTTGCAAAACGGACTTGAGAAGATGACGGGGAGAAAATAGACTAATGCTGCCTTTACATGCTATAGGAAATTTAATAATTCCCACTTCTGAAGTCGTGATTACGAGCTTATCGCATTCAAGTTTCGACATGAGAGGGCGTTCATGTACAATTTTTTACCTACTAGAGGATTTATATTTACGATATTTCCGAGAGCACGTGTAGGCAGCATCAGTAACACTGGTTAATCTACTCTAAAGACATTTACATTAGTTTAGCAAAATGAGGCTATTTAATCATTCTTCAGTGATTAACTGAGAATATGCTTACTAAGATACATACAGAAATGATCAAATCAATAACAAAGAAATTACTTATAACTAAAGCTTGTCTAAATATGTTAACTTGGCAATTCGTCATTTTAACTAAAGCTTGCCTAAATATGTTAACTTGGCAATTCGTCATTTTATTGTTAATTTGGATATATACAGGATATTTCAGCTAAAAATGTAAAATATTAGGCTACATTCAAAGTAGAAAGAGAAGGTTAGCAGAGAGGAGATATTCTGGTGCTCTTTTGGGAAGAGAAATATTACACATTGTGCAACTGTGTGCATTTATTTAAAAAATCACGAGAAAAGCAAAACAAAGATACAGTTTTAAGATACATACAGCACACACTCATACACACTCAGTTGTTTTTGGAATCAGTATTATTAATTTCTTTGTGTGGCATATTTAGTGAACTGAAATGAAATAAAATAAAATAAACAATTGTATGGAAAACATAGTATACCGAGGTCCAGTCAGTAAAGGATGAGTCTTCACTGCTTGTCCTGCTCTGAACAATATTGGTCAAGTTATAAAGGAATTTAGGAATATGTTACATTTTTAAAGCAAGTAAATGCAATTAATAGAAGAACTGGTACTATGTACAGTTTTTTACAATTAAAGTTCAGGCTCAGAGTGCTTTAAGACTCATAAAACATATGAATGTATGTCCTAAATACTCCAAAAATGTACTTATATCAAACTGTCCCCATCACATCATCTTTAAGATTTGTCTTTCTTTGCAAAAGTCCAGCTTTAGCTTTAGCTTTAAAACTATAAAGTACTACACACTATAAAGTATTTGTCCTTCATTTCAGTGATCAAGTTTTATAGAACTAAAATCAAAAGGCGCAAGCCAAAAAAATTATGTTAATGTTGAAATTTGTAACTGTAAACTATATGGGAAGCTGTCAATATAAATACAGTGTCAGTGCTTTAACAGGGCATGACAACCTTTGGTAAACCTGAAATACTTTCGGACAAAAAAAAAAAAAAATAATAATAATAAAAAAATTAATCAACAGAAACATTGAGCCGACAGTCTGGTCTCAATAAACATTACTAAATATCATACTAAATATCATAATGAAAGAAACAGAAAACTGTAATTGGGAATAATCTGACATATATCTTATCAGAAACATTGAGGATTGTCTTGTATTTGTGTGATATGTGGTTATTAATGAATGGAATGAGCCGTTTTTGCTCACATGAATTGAGCTGAATATTGGGAATGTTTACTATTCAAGAACTATTCAAAATTGCAAGCCAGAAGTAATTAAGAACTTTTATAATGATGAATGACAACAATAACAGCAATAAAATTGTTAATGGAATGCTGTGGATGATCCGTTAATGAAGTCTGTGAGCATCTATTTGCTGTCTGTGTCCTCATGGGGCGAGGGGCTGCTGTCTCTCGTGGGCAGTAGGTCATAATGACATGGGATGTGGCTGTTCTTTGGTAGGTCATATGGATCTTGACAAAACGGCCCATTACAGCTGTTGTTAGAGAGTGTGTGAACAGAACTGATGGTCGGCTCTGGAAAGGGAAGAATACAGGTTCAAACTGTTTGCAATAATGAGCAGTCACATGTCTTGTGTGCATGGTATTTGAGGTTATATATTTTTTTCTCACTAAATATTTATAAATACCAAAAATCAGTTGTGACAAAAACTCAACAGTTCAAATTCCACAGGTAAGTCGAGTCCCACTGTGGGAAAACCAGCGACTTCAACACAGCGATGTGAAAAACCAGTAATGAAGTAAAAAAAAAAACTATTAAAATATTGAAAAGATGATAAAGCAATAATATAATAGGGCTACATTTAATATAATTTAATATCAAAGGTGCTCAGCCACCAGAGATGCAGATGGCATATGGAAGAATACTAGAATACAGTATCTTGATTATAGGATGTTTCCTATTGGTTTGCTGCAAAATATGAATATGCAGAAGTGCCACGGATCACTCTAAGTCTGCTGGCACATTTGCTAGCACATATTTGTGCATGGCAGGATTCACTGCTCTTCTTTGCATCAAGACAAAATACTGATGTAATTAGAAAATAACAGTGTAGATGAGATATATACACAGTTTCAATAATTAAAGCCTTTAACATGCTCAGGCCAATATAACTAAATAGAAGAAAGTATTGTTAGTCTTTAGAACTTAGTTTGCCATTTGTGTAACATTAAGATCCTATAGTGAACAGCTTCGTGCTGTGGTTTGAGTAAAAGAACCTAAAAAAGTAGCAAAAAAGAAGATTCATTAAACGATTTTTCTTCTTAGAAAATGTTAATATCTTACAGCGGTTTTTCTTATCTTTGTGATTTCTTGTATTGTTGTCATTGTTTTTTTTAATCAAAACTGTTTAATTAGACAAAAACAATGACCATAAAACAAAAACTGTAAAAACTAACACTGAAAGAGTGACTTCACAAGCATTTTATCATACAACAGCCAAAAACTCTGGTAGTACCAATATGCCATGTTTGAAGATGCTGGAGCAGAAGAAAGAAAGCCGAACAAAAGTGTGCTGTGATTAGAGTTGTAGTTCATGTGATGATGGAAGAGTTGTGTCTTGTGTCGGTCAGTGGAAGATGAGAGTTATGAGAGAGACTGTAGTCTGACTGGAGCTGACTGATGTATAGCATTCAGTGATGTGTTTTGAGTTGGTGAGAAGGTTTCCTAAGAGATCTGTGTCAGTCAGATTCTTCCTTGATGAGCTAACAGTGCTTCTGCTCTGATCTTTCAGCTGGAAAGTGTCATTAGAAAATGAGTTTCCTCATCTCCAGTGAGGTTAATGCAAAGCCTGTGACAAATGGTCCAGGGTGCGGGCTGACAGCCGCAACAGCCCCGATTATAATGTATGTGCACGTTCTCCAGCTGACATTACATGAACACAACAGCTGCTCTCAAGTGGAACAAGCTTCACTCAACACAGCAGAAGCACAGGAATCATGGTTACTCCTGCTAGCCAGGGGAAGTGATGCCTTCAGGACATACATTACACCTGTGAACAATTACAAACCCGATTCCAAAAAAGTTGGGACACTGTACAAATTGTGAATAAAAAAGGAATGCAATAATTTACAAATCTCATAAACTTATATTTTATTCACAATAGAATATAGATAGCATATCAAATGTTGAAAGTGAGACATTTTGAAATGTCATGTCAAATATTGGCTCATTTTGGATTTCATGAGAGCTACACATTCCAAAAAAGTTGGGACAGGTAGCAATAAGAGGGCCGGAAAAGTTAAATGTACATATAAGGAACAGCTGGAGGACCAATTTGCAACTTATTAGGTCAATTGGCAACATGATTGGGTATAAAAAGAGCCTCTCAGAGTGGCAGTGTCTCTCAGAAGTCAAGATGGGCAGAGGATCACCAATTCCCCCAATGCTGCGGCGAAAAAAAAGTGGAGCAATATCAGAAAGGAGTTTCTCAGAGAAAAATTGCAAAGAGTTTGAAGTTATCATCATCTACAGTGCATAATATCATCCAAAGATTCAGAGAATCTGGAACAATCTCTGTGCGTAAGGGTCAAGGCCGGAAAACCATACTGGATGCCCGTGATCTTCGGGCCCTTAGATGGCACTGCATCACATACAGGAATGCTACTGTAATGGAAATCACAACATGGGCTCAGGAATACTTCCAGAAAACATTGTCGGTGAACACAATCCACCGTGCCATTCGCCATTGCCGGCTAAAACTCTACAGGTCAAAAAAGAAGCCATATCTAAACATGATCCAGAAGCGCAGGTGTTTTCTCTGGGCCAAGGCTCATTTAAAATGGACTGTGGCAAAGTGGAAAACTGTTCTGTGGTCAGACAAATCAAAATTTGAAGTTCTTTTTGGAAAACTGGGAAACCATGTCATCCGGACTAAAGAGGACAAAGACAACCCAAGTTGTTATCAGCGCTCAGTTCAGAAGCCTGCATCTCTGATGGTATGGGGTTGCATGAGTGCGTGTGGCATGGGCAGCTTACACATCTGGAAACATCAATGCTGCATCAATGCTGAAAGGTATATCCAAGTTCTAGAACAACATATGCTCCCATCCAGACGTGGTCTCTTTCAGGGAAGACCTTGCATTTTCCAACATGACAATGCCAGGCCACATACTGCATCAATTACAACATCATGGCTGCGTAGAAGGATCCGGGTACTGAAATGGCCAGCCTGCAGTCCAGATCTTTCACCCATAGAAAACATTTGGCGCATCATAAAGAGGAAGATGTGACAAAGAAGACCTAAGACAGTTGAGCAACTAGAAGCCTGTATTAGACAAGAATGGGACAACATTCCTATTCCTAAACTTGAGCAACTTGTCTCCTCAGTCCCCAGACGTTTGCAGACTGTTATAAAAAGAAGAGGGGATGCCAGACAGTGGTAAACATGGCCTTGTCCCAACTTTTTTGAGATGTGTTGATGCCATGAAATTTAAAATCAACTTATTTTTCCCTTAAAATGATACATTTTCTCAGTTTAAACATTTGATATGTCATCTATGTTGTATTCTGAATAAAATATTGAAATTTGAAACTTCCACATCATTGCATTCCTTTTTTATTCACAATTTGTATAGTGTCCCAACTTTTTTGGAATCGGGTTTGTACTTGAGATTGTTCATACGGAGTGGATTCCCATGTGTAGTCCCGTTGAAGAAAGACTGTTCTTCCATAGAGCGGCATAGATTCAAGTAAAAATAAAAATGGTTGACTACAACTTTTAAATATTGAAACATAGTTGAGAAAATATTAGTAGTTAAGTTCATTTCTATTACAGTAATTATGTCAGCTTTGAATAACAAACAGTGAGCAGGTCTCTGGTGTTGCTGGATTTATTATTCTCTTACCAACTTCGTAGACATTTTTGTTGGCAGGGCTGGAGGCGTGTATCTCAGCATACGGTGAATCTCTGTGAGCGGGTGACTTCATCTCCACATAACCGCACTCAGAGCTCTTGGTCAACAACAGAGGAGGGTCTTTGATGGTGGCGTACGGGTTCTCTGAACTATTGAGAGAGCAGGAACTGGCATGATAGGGCACACTTTTCACAAGATCTACAGAGAGAGAGAGAGAGAAATACCCATTCACATCATCATACTGTTTAAGTATGATCAATATTCTGTCATTTACTCACCCTCATGTTGTTCCAATCCTGTATGACCAAAAAGCCTGAGACATTTTTCAAAATATCATCTTTTGTGTGCCACAGAAGAAAGAAATGCATACAGGTTTGGAACAACATGATGATGAGTAGCTTAAATGATGGCAGAATTTTTATCCCTTGCTTGCTAAATGATCTCTTACCTCGAAGTGATTTTCCCATGTAACGCCTGTCAACTCCATAAGCTCCTAATGAGAGAATCATGTTAAGACAGAAGAAGTCAAAATGATGCAGTCCTCTTGTTGACAAAGCTCACAGCAGCTATGAATGGAGCTAAAGAAGCTGATGCGGTGTGTTAGAAGACGGTGAAATGACACATTAAAGCTAGTGTTTGCACAGTGGTGGTCAGGAAATGCACAGAGATGAAAACTCATGTTTGACGAGTCATTGCAAAGCAGTTTGAAATTTAAAAAGTCCTGTAAGTTAATACGCTGGGCTACCGAACATTATTATGTCAAATGTTTTGCTGTTACGTTAGTTGTGATGATTGTTGTAGGAGAACACACCAAGCTCATTGAAAGATCCGCCCTGCTTCCAGTCAGCCGGCAGAGTTCCTGTGTGTTCAAGCAGGGAAAGCCGTTTCCTCGGCTCAGCGTTCTTCAGGTTTACAAACAACTGGTTGTTCTTCGGCTGTCAGTAAGAAGAAAATCAACAATTATAGCAAGTGTCTTTCTACAACTTTCCACATAATTCCTCAATCCTAGATATCTACAGCTGGTCAGTTTGTGCTCTAAAACCATAGGTTAGCTCAGGTATTTGCAATGTTTTTTTTTATAGAAAGGTGGTTTTGGATTTATGAGTAAAATAAGTGCCTGTGATCAACATTCCTTGAACAGATTTTTGTTTCCTATACATTTTGTACAAAAAATACACACCTAATTTTACTCATAAATCAAAAACTGCTTCTACACAAAGGCAAGGGAATCCGTGGTGAATTAGTATTCTGGGATAGCCCAAAAATTGACATCATAACTGAAAAGCTCTATTTAGCAACATTATGTTTTAAACAAGCATAAGCAGTATAAGCAGCCCAAAATATTAGTCTTTTATTTCAAGAGCTGTTCAATAATTACAGAGTCAGTTAGTAGAGTAAACCAATGAGACTCTTAATAAGACCTTTCCATAGGGCAGGTTATTGATGTGAGGCGGGCTGCTGCACTGGGTCAGCGTGTGGTAGCTGGGGTTGGAGAAATAGTTACTGTTGGGAAGGACATCAGTCTGCGGGAGCGACTCTAGAAACAGAAAATACATCACAAACAGACATACAGTAGTTACCACCCTGTCAATGGACTACTTGCACAGCTTCCGCATTCTACCTTCTATGGCTTCAGGTGTTTCCGGTGTTCTCTAACATGAATTATATTGAACCTGCTGAAACGTTCCTAAAAATATATTTTCCTTTCTAAATGTACTTTCTGAATAATAAATAAATATATTTCCTTATAACCTGCAGCAGTCCAGTGCTCATCTCATTAACAGTGTTTTTCACTTACTCTTCATATTTACCGTTTATTAATGAATTTGACTGAATAGGATTTGCTTCTGTGTGTTGGTGCTCTTTTAAAAAATTTCAATAAATGTGGTCCCTTAAAGAAATTTAACAATGTTAAACATATTTAATTAATCTTAAAAAGTACCATGTTGACAGCGCTACTACATTGAACAATAATTACGCATTTTGGCATAAACATTGCATGCAGTTCAATGATTGTCAATGAACAATGACACAAAACAATGATTAAAACATTTAATATAAATAAGTAAAGGTAAGTTCTGATGATTTCACAATCACTGCAGCTTCATGTCAGGTGATTAGTTTAACACACTGACACCTGTGTGGAAATCTTTTCATATGATTACCAGCCACTGCTTTCTCGGATCGGCTTGGGTTGGATTAATACTTCATGGTCTTTTGAGTTTGGAAAATTCTGTACACAGTGATCATCAGAATATTTTTTTTCCTGTCCTAGAAAATGTCTGGATTTTTAAACTCATTTTAAGTGGCGTTTATTCGACTAGGTGACAACAGCACTTTGAAAACTGAAAACTAGCCAGCTATATTTGAAAGAAGTGTGTCACAAAGCAAGCAGGCCATTCTGCCATAGTTTAGTCACCATGATAAGAATTATACAATAAAACATAAGAATGATTACCAGTGGAATTATGACAGTTATTCATAATATGATGTGACAACTGTAAGACTTATACAGAAAATGCATCATTACAGTCATTGTGACACTGACCTGCGATGGCGTAATCGGTGTTGGCCCTCATGGTGGGTGTGTATGTGACCGCAGGCATCGTGGAATCTTTGCCTTTCTGTTTTTTGCGGTAAATGATGAAGAGGAGGAGGAGGATGAGCACAAGAAGTACCAGGACGATGATTCCTGCAATAGCACTAATCTGATACGAGTCCACAGGCACAGCAGCGCTCGTCAAACTGTTGAGATTCCCTACAATGATCACGCCAGCTGAGAAAGACAGGAAACATCAGTGTCACACATGAGAATCTCACGTGTTCAGATGAAACCTCATTGTGTGGGTGATCACATGTGATGGAACCAGATGTCTCCCAGAATCATTGTAGCTGTGAAACCGTCTACTCTGGAAGCATCTGTATCTATTACTGATGATGGAATTATTTTGCTATTCTAAGCAGTTAACTTTCTGAAGTGCAGACATAGTGTAACGAGCAGCGTTTGTGAGTGCTAATGTAACATTACCCTGGTCACAGCGTGTGCCTTTCCAGCCGGGATTACAGTAGCAGGTGCCAGTCATGTGATCACAGGTAGAGTTATTGAGACAATCACACACCTGCCGGCAGCCGTATCCGTATGTTCCCGCAGGACATTCTGGAAGCAAATGTAACAACGCTGGATCAGATGTAGTCTCATGCATGTGCTTGAAAATATCAAAGTAATAGCTCCACTGTGTCCTGTTTTGAAACACTCTTTACTCACTCAGTTCACAGTGGCGTCCCATGAAGCCAGTGCGGCACGTGCAATGACCCGAGATATGATCGCAGTCTGCACCATTCTCACACTGGCACGCCAGCACACAATCCTTACCGTAGAAGCCCAAGGGACAGCCTGCAGGACACGAAAGCACAATGACAGGAAATGTCACGACCAATCATTACTGAATTGAGCATGACATGTGAGCACCCAGCACTGCTAGAAGCGTAGATTCAGTTTCATATCTGACTTGGAAAGAGAAAGTTGTACTCACGTTGTGTGCAGTACAGCCCCGTCCAGCCAGCCGTACACTTACACTCGCCATCATAAGCGCTGCAGAATGCCCCGTTGTGGCAGTTACAAGTTTGGATGCAGTCAGGACCCCACTGACCCGGAGGACACGCTACGGGTAAACACACATAAATACACACATCACACCTCTGCAGCTAGGGATGGGTATCATTTACATTTTATCGATACCGATACTGCTTATCGATACCAGTACTTATCGATACTGTTATCAATACTACTCTCTTTAATTTGGTGCAAAAAGACATGATGTGAAAAGATGTTATTTTATTACTGCTGAACTTTCGTACTGCAGTTTACAAATGCCTCTAAGCAAACAGAAAAAGACACATAACAAAAGCACATTTTTAAAATAAAAAGGCCCTTCTAAGAGAGAGAGAGAGAGAGAGAGAGAGAGAGAGAGAGAGAGAGAGATTTTCTCAGTACTAACTAAAGACTTATTTTAAAATGAATGTTAACTTCACTTGAGGCTGAGGCAGGGGTTGCAGTTGGAGCTGGAGCTGGGAGACGACGGAGACAGTAAATACAGCGCATTGCTTGAGGTAGATGGTGTGTTTTGTTTTGTAAATGTTTCATTATATTACTAGTGTTGCCTCCTTTGTTCACTATTACACTACTGCATATATTGCATCTGACACTGGTGTTGCTTAGTTTTGTAACGTGAGCCCACACTTTTGAACGTTTCAACCTTGCCGCCATGACTGATCGTCTGCACACAAACACACACCATGCGCATGGATATCGCACATACGTCGAGCAAACATCGGCCATCATTCAGGGACGGAAAATGACAAGCAGCAGCTTCTATTAAGAAAAGGGTTCTTACTAATAAGAAAGCTGAAGGGGGTCTGGAAATACTTTATTTTGACGATATTAGTAGAACTTTACAAGTCAATTGGCTTAAAAAAATGTTTAATTAGTTTAATTAGTAACTCCCTTTGGAACCACATCCCACACAGTCTCTTTAACCAAATAGGTGGCTTAGAATTTCTGTTAACTTGTGACTTTAATATTTCTAAACTCCCTCTTAAATTGTCCACATTCCACCAGCAAGTGCTTTTAGCCTGGAAAATTTGCTACTCACAATTTCTCTCCTCAGACTTCCTTCATTTGGAATAATGTCAATATAACGGTTGCCAATAAATCTTTATTTTTAAGGAATTGGTTTAACAGGGATATTAATCATCTTATGAAAATGTTTGATAACTATGGGAATCTTTTAACTTATGAACAATTCATGTTAACCCACAGTTTCCCTGTGCATTTTAAGGAATTTAATTCGGTTATTAAAGCTATTCCTCCTACTCTTGTTCAGCTTGTTAAGAGTCATATTCACTATAACTACAATAATGACAAAACCAAAACTAATATTAAATGGTGTTGAACTGATTGATAAAAAATGCAATGACAAACAAACAAAATTTGTACTATTTTCCAAAAACAAAATAAAATGGCACCTAGAGGAAAATTCTTTTGGAACTCTATTATTAAAATGATATAAAACTAAAACTTATATAAAACTAAAGAAATACATTTTAAAATTTTGCATACCATCTACCCTGTTAAATCAATAATTTCAAAATACTCTGATATTGATGATTTATGCTCCTTTTGTAAAAGTGAGAAAGAGTTGTTGACTCATTTGTTTTTTGATTGTAAAATTAGTTTTTTGGAGGGAATTGGCAGCATTTATTTTTTTTATTTAGTAAAGGCTAAATACTGTTTTTCATTAAAGGATATTATTGTGTACTATGAAAACAATGTTAACAAAGGTCTTGAATACACTGTTAATTTATTTATATTGCTGGCAAAATTTTATATATATAACCAAAAATGCTTAAATTCATCCCCAATGTTTAAGGTATTTTTAGTGGAATTTGATTATTTTATGTCTTCTCTGAAATTGTTAAGAAACAAAAAGTCATTAACATGTTTAAAATATTGTGATATTATTTTTTTTTTTTAGAAAAAGAAAAAAAAAGCAGCAGCTTCTAATTCGCCATTAACACCGAAGTATACGGAGATAAAACAACGCAAGTATCAATAACAGTATCGTTTGTCCTAAAGCTTATCGGTAGTCTGGTATAACCCAATTTTGCACCGGTCCAAAAAATACCCGTTCTTGGTACCCATCCCTATCTGCAGCAGTGCTGCCCAAACATCCAACTCTCCTTCAGCTGTTTTATCAGATCAGAATTAACAGCAATTATTTTAGTGAGAATGAATGCTTCAAATCTATAGAGGTGAGAGTACTGGAGGAAAGGTTTGGTTGAATTGGGTCCCACTTTATATTACTGTAGGTGCCTTTAACTGCTATGTACTAACATTTAAATTAATCATTTGATACAATGCACTCATTGTGAACATACATGTTTTTACATTGTACTTATATTTTTAAAAATACCTGCATGTAATTACAGCTGTAATTAATTTCTGTAATTACATCTGTAATTACACTGTTAAGGCTTCCCTTACCCCGTAAACCACCCTTAAACCTACCCCTACCACCAAACCTGTCCCTAACCTTCCCTATATCCCACCTCAATAGCAGCAGTGTTTTGCAATACAATATGAACACAATAAGTAAATTGTAATTTTTTTTTTGTTAGTACATAGTAAGGACACTTAATATAAGTATGACTGTGGATTGTGTTTGTGAGTGATTTTTTTATCCATTGACGAAAGAGGAGCAGTTATCAGTACTGCATTTGATGTCAAGAAAACATTGACATGAAATGAAGAGCAATGTTCTGCCGTTATAAATATTTTCTTGCGCTCCCCACTTTGGGGAAATAAGCATGATTCTACACTATCGGTCAAAAGTTTGGATGCATTTATTCAAAATTACAGGAAAACAGTAGTATTGTGAAATATTATTACAATTTAAATAACTGTTTTCTATGTGAATATATGTTAAGATTTATTTGTTTCCTGTGATCAAAGCTGAATTTTCACCATCATTAATCCAGTCTTCAGTGTCACATGATCCTTCAGAAAGCATTCTAATATGCTGATTTGCTGCTCAAGAAACATTTCTGATTATTATCAATGTCGAAAACACTTGTGCTGCTTCATATTTTTGTGGAAACCGTGATGCACTACCATTCAAAAGCCATTCAAAAAAATAAATTAATATATTTATTTAGCAAATGCACATTAAATTAATCAAAAGTGACAGTAAAGACATTTATATTGTTACAAAAGATTTCCATTTTAAATAAATAAAGTTAATTGAATTTTCTTATCAAAGAATCCTGACATTTTTATATCAGAGTTTCCACAAAAATAGTAAGCAGCTGTTTTCAGAGTAATTAATAATTGAGCACCATTAATAATTGATTATAAATGAGCAGTAAATCAGCATATTAGAATGACTTCTGAAGGATCATGTGACGCTGAAGACTGGAGTAATGATTCTGAAAATTCATTCACAGGAACAAATTACATTTTAAAATACATTAAAATAGAAAACACCGTATTCTGATCAAATAAATGTATCCTTAGTAAACATTTAAAAATCTTAATTAGTCTAAACCTTGGACCGGTAGTGTATATATACAGTAATACCAGCAGATCATGTGTATTTCATTAATGCTTCTCATTATGATCAGCAGGGGGCGCAAGAGACCATAGACCCTCAATGAGATCAAAGAGCAGAGGGCATGAAGAGTCCCGTTTAAAAAAATAAATAAATAAAATAAAAAACCTTTTTTTGTTTCTGATGCTCCTGAGTTATAAATTGGGCAAATTACTGTCTAGTGTCACTGAGCAGTCTTTATATGGACGATCCACCTACAGGAGATGAGAGTTAAATGTTCAGCTACATCAGCTGAGCAAATTAAAGAGAACTGAATGTGATTTTTCTGTCCAGATGTAGAAAGTAAAAATTTCTACATAACAAAAAAGTAGTTGTTGAAGCATGTCTTTGGGAGGATAATAAAAAACAGAAAATCTGAAATTATGTGTTTGATGAGTGCTCCCCCAACTGATTCAGGGTCAAAATCAGATCAGATCAGAGTTGGAGACCCAACAGCTGCTACAAATCCCAAATTAAGTTGTTTGAAGAGGGAAAACAACCCAGACATCAGGCTTTCCTACCAAACCCACCTGACCCCGAGATTCAAGCCTGACAGCTGCAGAACTGTGGCTGACATGAGAGAAAGTGGCTAAACAACCACAATCTCCTCAGACAGCACCTTTTATTAAAGGCCGACATTAGGTTTCTGATCATCAGGTGAGATAAAGAAATTGTTTTGTAGTCTGATCTGATTTTTGTAGTTGAGCTAAAGTTGTTGAAAATGATGCAAATCAAATAGCCCAGCACTCACATCACATACAAGCATCACTACGCTGAACTCTGAAGAACCACATTTAGTCGGTCAGAATATATTTTGGAAGATTTCCTGAAAACACAGCAAAAACTATAAAGGGCGAGACACACCAAGCGGTCGGTCATCGGCCAACATCGGGCTGTCATTGACCATCTGACAGCTCAGTTTTTGCAGTGTTCCAGGTTGTATATCCGCAATCCCATTTTTAAGTAGTGATGAACATAGACTATTGCCACCTGCTGGTATTGAGAGTCATTTTCTCTCAAGCAGACGCTGAATGTACATGCTAGTTGGCCATTGGCTCTAAGTCTTTACAGTGTGTTCAAGCGCAACTTTTTAGCCCAGACGCACACAACACAGGGCGACAACACAGTTGGCTTTCGTTGCCACTAGTTCTTTGACGTGTCACGGCCTTAAAGAAATGACTCTATATTCTACATTGAGCCTGACATAAACCTCTGATAGAGCAAGAGCTTTACAAGTTGATCATGTTTGAAAGAGCATTGAGTGAGATAGTACAGAATACTGACGCTGTGAGCAGTCACTGCCGATCCAGCCAGGGTAACACTGACATGAGCCGTCGAAGGGTTTACATGTGCCGTTATTAGTGCAGGTGCAGCTCCACGCACAGTTCTTGCCAAACCTGCCACTGGGACACACTGCAGACAGACAAACAGACAGACCAGGACATCAATACCACGGCTTGGTGAGAGAACTTGAAGAACAGATACTGGAAAATGGGAATGGAAAAGAAAAATAACCGAAAGAACAAATGGCATGCAGAAGACACACTCCCCAACTTATTAGAGGACTAATACTGCATGTAACGTTACTTGACAGTTGTACTGTAGTAGTGAATGAGAGGGGCTTTTCTTGCCTTCGTTGCAGAGCGCCCCTTTAAAACCAGGCTGACAGTCACACTGGCCGGTCACATGGTGACAGGGGCCACTGCTGTGGACGCAATGCGGACATGCCTGGCTACAGCGGTGGCCAAAGAAACCCGGAGAACAGACTGGGAGAGCGTCGGGGAAACATCAGGAGAACAGAGTGGATGAGAAAACAGACATGTCGTCAAGGGACAGACACATGAAACAGACACACGTGGTGTGTTTGAGTACTCACTGCGCTGGCAGGTGGTTCCTCTGAATCCAGGCGCGCACTCGCAAGCGCCCTCGTCGGGTGAGCATGACGCTCCATTCTTACAGTTACAGGACAGGGAGCAGTTCGGCCCCCAGCGGCCCTCAGCACACATGCTGTCACAGTGAATGCCTGTGAGAAACACACAAACACACGTTGACTGGATATTCCCACAACACACTGAGATATGTTCATAATCATATGGACATTCAAACACATGTCACACATGGACATTAGAATCACATATGACCATCTCTTTGATATACTGTTTCAGAAAACTTCACTTCTTTTACAGCATTCAAGGATTATGTCCTATATGATTTTGTACTAAGAACTATTAGATGTTCACAAGTTCACCTGCCCATCCAGTCTTAATGAAAGATGGTAAACAATTTGGCTTGCTGTCCTGGTCTCGAGCTCTGAGCAAATTAAGCTCCCAGACTATGGGATTGGATAGAAAGAGGTAGCTTGGAATAGAGGAAGAGATGAGATGGTGGAGGAATGCCAGAAAAGCTGTCGCTGGCACGGCTCAATGACTACTGCTTATATTTTATTTAACATTTAGTGTCACTGCACCTCTCTTTGGTTTTCTTTGGCCACCAGTGTAGCCAGCATTGCGTGTTTGTGAAGTGTTTGTGAAGTGTCACATGACTTCAGTCTAAAGGCCCGTTCACACCAAGGATGATAACTATAAAGTTTTAATAATCATTTCTAATTTATAAAAGTAGAGAAGTCCACATCACAACTATAATGATTATGACACAGAGGAACAATATTGTTGGAATGACTTTCAATTGAATTTTTCCTAATGAATGATAAAAATATTAACAGCCAATCAGAATCCATTCTGCATTAAAGAACTCAAGAATTTAAAGTAGCAGACAACATAACTGCAGGGTGTGCTTATAATAAACAGAACGTTATTGTGCATCGGGGTGGATGGTAATATAGTTATTGTTGTAGTTATCTTTCTTGGTGCGAACGGGCCTTAACCCACTGACCGTCAGGCTGTGTTTAACAAGCTCTGCTGTCAAAGACAAATTTTTAAACACATCTCTTCCTGTGTGTCTGTAGCTCAGTCAGTGTGGTGCACAGTGGGTGAAGTAGCTCTGTGGGAGAGTGTCATGCCAAAACATGGACAAAAGCCCTTTTGAGAGTGAGTGTGTGTTGCTAGGCGATGGGAGAATGCTGGAGATCATTCTAGTACAGCAGCCCTGAGGAAACGCTGCTGATAGCATCAGTATGCTGCCGGTGTCGACCACAACCCAGAGGAATGTGTGGGAGAGAGTATATTCTTCATGTGCATTCAACTCTGCTTGTTCATCAGTCTTCAGCCTTTCAATCAAATAGACCAAAGCCTGTCATTTTCTTCTTAAGAAAAAATTAAGATGTGATTGAGAAGAATTCTTATAGGAACATTCTTATGAACTTCTTGGAATTTATCTTAAGTACTTTCCTAACTTAAGAACATTGTTGTGAATCCGGCCCCTGGGACTTTGGGCCAGAGGTGGGAATGACATTTTAAAGCAGTAACCATTTAAAAAGAAAATGTTAAAAAATACAAGCTCTCAGGCTCAAATAGCAGCAGACATTCAGCTTTAGGTTGTGTTTACCTGTCCAGCCGGCCAGACAGCGGCAGTGTCCAGTTGAGGGGTGACACCCATCCGCATGACTGCAGTCACAGCGCTCACGACAGTCCAATCCATACGTCCCGTCCTGCACACACCATCATTCCATAAAGGTACACTTCTTTCAACAAAAATAGTGAATTTGCACATGAATTTGACAATGAACATTTAAATGAATTGTATTTGAGAATGCACTTTAAAATTTGCAAATTATCATTGTACATTATCATTATTGGTTTGTGTTGTTCATCAGACTGAAGAAGTGATGCATTTGTGAGTGAAGGCCAAAAATATGTCAAATAATTAGAGGTAATATATAATACTCTTTCAGTATTATTATAATTAATGCAGCAGAATATAAGGTAACACAAAAGGATTAACAGGCTTTGAACATGTGTAAATGAACTCTGCATCATTTGATACTATATTTCTTTGTGAATGAAGCTCTAATTGCAATGTTTATGATGTTACTGATGAACTGACCTGACAGTGTTGATCACATCTGTCTCCTCTCCAGCCTGGAGTACACGTGCACCTCCCATCCAGAGCGTCGCAAGCGCCTCCATTACTGCACACACACGTCAGGTTACAACCTAGACCCCACGTGCCACTGGGGCAGTTAATCGAGCAGTCCACCCCATGCCACCCTGAAACAACAGCGACAATGACAAAGATATTGAAAATGATAAAAGCACTAAAAACACTCTAAGACAAATGAATGAAATGCACACATACACTATTTACAGTCTGAGCTGAAACATGACAGTGTTGGGAGTAAAGAGTTACCATGTATTCAGATTACCTGAAAGTAATGAGTAAAGTAATGTGCTACATTTTTTAATTTATACAATTATACCTGAGACATTTTCAAACAGGTAATGAATACTTTTAGAGTCTTTCTTTGAAGAATACATTTGAAAATGCGGTCACATATGCCACATATGCCAGTGACAGAGGTGTAAAGAGTACCTGAAAACCATACTTGAGTAAAAGCACAGACACCTTAAGATGAAAATGACAAATTACAGGTCACCAATTCCAATACACACTTTATAGTGGTTCGTATTCTACTTAGGAAGAAAGTGTAGTGCCTCTTGCAGTTCTAAAAGCTTATGCTACGTCCTACGCCTTCCGTATTCAACGTACGATGAAAGTGTAACTGACATCGTGTCAGGTTTTTTTTTTTTCTTAAGTTGAATACGGAAGGCGGTCTGGCGTAAGCTAGATATTTTACTTCATAACTTGTTAAATATGGATATTTTTCTTACACAAACACATCGCTTCACTTCAGAAGGCCTTTATTAACCCCCGGATCCGTGTGGAGTATGTTTATGATGGATGGATGTACTTTCTTCAGCTTCATACTCGTTGGTCCCTTTCACTGCCATTATAAAGCTTGGATGCATCAGGATATTTATTAATATAACTCCAATTGTGTTCATCAGAAAGAATAAAGTCATATACACCTAGGATGGCTTGAGGGTGAGTAAAGCTTGGGGTAATTTTCATTTTAAAGTGAACTAATCCTTTAATGTTATGAAGCAACAAGAATACTTTTTGTGTGCAAAAATGAAACAAAAATAACAACAATTTTTTCTCTTCCCTGTCAGTCTCCTACGCTGTTGACGTAGTGAACGCAGTGCAGCGCTTCCGTGTTTGCGCCCGAATGCTGGCTCAGTATTGGCCGACGCTGTACATGTGAGCACCATGACGCATGTGTGTGATGCTGACGCAGGAGCTGGCCAATAATGAGTGAGTCGGCGTTCTGACATAGAACACAGAAGTAATTAATGACAGAAATTTCATTTTTGGGTGAACTAACCCTTAACATGGTTGATCCTTGTGGTAATTACAGTATGTCGGTCAGGAATCCAAACATTCGCCTGTCATTCATCTCAAACATGGCTTATCGTTTGAAACGTTTAAGTAGTAACCTAATGTTTGCCACTTAACATGGCCGCTCTCTAAATGTGCGCAGTTATTATTAGGCACATATCCAAGTCTTCATGTAGAGTGGAATCTAAATAGACATTCACATTTCCTGTATGACATGTTTAACTTAACATGCATTACTTTCTATAGGCGTGTCCACTATACTGCGGAGATGACAAGTCAGTGTTGTCAACTTCATCATTGCAGTCGATACTAGTCTATTAATAAATTATTAAAATGATCAGAAAGTCTCTGTGGTGTTCTTTCAACACATTCATAATCATTACTTTTACCAGTGCGCTGCAGCAAGCTTTATGCATGCACTGAATATAGCAATGTTACATATAAAATTCTTTCTCAGCTCTAAAACCATTTTGCTGTGAAGATGCAGTGCTGAATAAAATACACCTGGATTCCTGAGATTGTGACTCTGTGTGAGGCGTCAACACACCTTGTCAGGGTAGATAAGCAACTTCACATCAAACACAACTGAACAAGCTTAATGAAGTCTTCATAATTACTAGAAAGTTGCAGGTGAGTTTGATCAGGGTTGGAGCTAAACTCTGCAGGACAGTGAATCTCCAAGGCCAGAGTTGACGAGCTCTGCTGTAGAGAATTACCTGCTTGACAGGAACAGGATCCATCGATGGGTGAGCAAAAGGCTCCGTTCTTACAGGAGCACAGAGAGGTGCAGTTGATGCCGTATGTGCCCGCGGGGCAGGCTGTTGAGCAATCTGAGCCCTGTAATCATGATCACACATCAGTGTTTGACTCCAGCACACACATACACACACACAGAAGACACACTCTGTTTATGATGATGTACCTTATATCCTGGCGCACAGACACATTCCCCGCTCACGCTGTGGCAGTCAGCTCCGTTCTGACAGTGACAGACCTCCTTACACGCCTCCCCATAAAAACCAGGAGCGCACGTCTCGTTACAGTACAACCCAGACCAGCCCGACAGGCATGAACATTCACCCGACATGGGGTGGCAGCTGAGAGAGAGATGTCACATCAAGTAACACATCAACAACCATCTATTGGTGTCCCCCAAATTGTCGTTTTGGATCTGTGGTCTTATCCTAGTGCAATGATTCCCAAACTGTTTTGTCAGCCTAACCCTTTTGACATTAAATAATTACCTCCTGAGACCTTAAGTTAATATTTCAGTCATTTAAAGGCACATTCATATGGTCACTGATGTTGGTTAATGGTCACATGACCCCTCTAGTAAGTGTTTTATTTTGACAATTTTTATTTTAAAATGATTCATTAACAGTATAGGGCTGGACGATTTAGTCAGAAAATTATAAATAAATAGTCTTTTATTGCAATTGCAGTTTGAACTGCGATATGATAAACATTTAATCTCATATGAAATCGTCTCATATTGCTGAAACAAAGAGGCCACACTCTGCTGCCACTAAAGTTATAGTTGCTTTTTAAGGATGTTTACATTTGGGTTCAATCTTTACTAGTATCAGATTTTCACAAGATCTTTACAAGATCAAATTGAACAGAGTAAAAACAAACAAACAAACAAACAAACAAACAAACAATAATAGTCCTCGCATTGACTTTGTAGCTTTACTTTAAAGTGGACTCAAATCTCTTTTAAGTTGAGATAGTGTCTCAGTCCACATTGCATTCACACTGTTGTTGTTATGAACCCAAATCAATTTGAATAATAATAATTGCTTTATATGATTTTTTTTAACTCTAATTAGAAAAAAATTAAGAATATTGTAAAGATTTATATTTGTAAAATATATCAGCATTTACTGTGAACCAAGCTGCTTCAAAACATTGAAAACACAGGATCATGAGCTGCTCACAGGTAAATGAACACAGTGCTGCGCTTCATTCTGAAACACAGTGTGTCAAACTACATCAACCTTTTGTGATTTGATAATCGCACTAAGCTATATTTTTATTTCAATTTCATTTTGATAAATTGTGAAGCTCGATTCATTTATTTTAATTTTACATTTTCATGATTTAATTATTGATTTGCTTTTCATCAATTCACAAATCCCCAGCAGTTCCCTTTGGAAACCGGAATGTCAGGGGGTGGTAGGGTTAAAGGATTAGTTTACTTTAAAATGTAAATGACACCATGATTTACTCACCCTTAAGCCATCCTAGGTGTATATGACTTTCTTCTTTCAGGCGAATACAGTCTGAGTTATATTAATAAACACCCTGATGCTTCCAAGCTTTATAATGGCAGTGAACGGGGGTCACGAGTTTGAAGCTCTAAAAAGTGCATCCATCTATTATAAACGTACTCCACACGGCTCCAGGGGGTTAATAAAGGCCTTCTAAGGTGAAGCAATGCATTTGTGTAGGAAAAATATCCATATTTAACACATTATAAAGTAAAATAACTAGCTTCTGGCCAAACGGCCATACGGATTCTACTTACGTCTAAAGCGTAACTTATGCAACGTATAACATAGGACGTCACGTCGCGTCACGTAAGTTACACTTTATAACTCCAATTGTATTCGTCTGAAAGAATTTCATATACACCTAGGATGGTTTGAGGGTGAGTAAATCATGGGGTAATTTTCATTTTAAAGTGAACTAATCCTTTAATGTAATTTTGGCATATATAGGGTACCGTACAAAGGTAATGAGACCTACAGGAGGAGAAGATTAATGGAGGTCACAGAATATGAGGAGTAGGTCTACATTATAGCACAGCAAACTCCTTTCATGGGTTCTGGGTAACTAAAGGCTCAAGGCTTTAACCGGACATCTGCGTGAAAGTGAAGAAATACAGTACAGTATTCTGAGTACACTGTAGTCTGTTGGTAAAGTAAAAGTCAATCATAATTATCCTCATGATTATTTTGACTCGCAATCATGACTGGATTTGCCTCTAGAGAATTTGATATGTTCATATCAAAATGTAGTGTTTAGTTTAATGCATTGAAACAATGCACATGCTGAAGATCAATAAAAGATGCTTTTGAACATATTACATAATCTAATTACTTACATTTAGCTATTAAGCCAGTTAAAATGTAATGGAAGTGAAGTGACTACACTTATACTGTGGTTTAAGTACATTGTTTAAATTAATATTATATCATATTGTTTCATTGATAGCCACTGATTTCTTTAAATTTGAAATGATGTTGATTTTTCATTCTTGTAAGCTGACCACCATTGGTAAAATCACTCAAAAGAGGCTTGGTATTAATGACTATGAAGTGTCAGATGTAATGAGACTATATTGTCCATTACCTGTGGACAGAGCAGCTGTAAAGAGCCATTTTGTCAGTTAGCATACAGCAGCTGCCGTCACATGTGACACATGCGGTTTGTCAGCTGTGCATGTCTGTCTGATCTAAACAATGAGCAACTGTGTGTGTCTCTCTCTCTAAACACACAACCACTTCAAAAAATAACAACACACACACACACCAACCACAGTGTCTATTTTATTGGCTACCCAGTGGCAACCCTGTAAGTTTAGTTTAGTTTAGTTCGGGTTCAATATGGTGGATTGGCTTATAGCTGTGTTCATCACCATGGTAACTTCATCACTCACATGGCTACTCGGCTAACCTGCTCCAGAGCAGGTTTTATTCTGGATAAGTGATCTAGATCACAAACCAAAACTAGACCAATCAGCAAAGTGGCATATATCTAATGCAATAAAGCCACTCCCCCTGTATATCGTGCTCCAAATTAAAGCAAATGAAAGAATTTTAGAGAAAAACAGCTTTTGCTACTAATTATTTATTATATTTATTTTATATTTTTTATATTTTAATTTGTATTTATTTTATATTGCATTAATGTAGTTAGATATTTTCTTTCAGATGTCTTCTCAAACATTCGTGGCAGCAGCAGAGTTTATTCCTGCTTCATAAATGCATTTAAATTCATGATATTGTCTCTTAATCTTCAGTAGACATGTAAATTGTGCATTAATTTGCTGCAGAGGTCATACTTTACTCACGTTCCAGACTTAATCATAAACTCTCTGAGTTGACAGAGAAAGTTTATAGTTGAGTGTTGTGAACCTGCAGAACCCTATTTCAACCGGGTTGGATTTGTTTGGTTTTGTCAACTCTAATCCTACTCTGAAAAGTTTGTTAAACTAGCTTCAGACCACAGATCTCAGATACCCTGTCTGATCTTCATCAACTATGTGATATGCAGTTTATTTCTGGAGCAGCTAATACATGTTTTCTCACTCGCATCCTGCTAAAAGTTTTGCTTGAGAACAGCATGACTATGCTGGTCCACCAACTAGCAGCATAAACCAGCCTGGACCAACATGAAATTCATGCTGGTTTCTGCTGGATTTTTCAGTAGGAAAGCTACTAAACAGAGAGCAAACTTCATGATTCCTGTCAGCGAACACCAAATTCAGACCTGTGCCATGTAATCACTGAGAAGGTAAAATACATTTGCAGTGTTTGTCTTACCTGCGTGTGTTATCGGCATGACAAGGGCACTTCCTGTCACACTTGAGGCCGTACAAACCGTCCGAACAGATGCGCTCCTCGCAGCTTTCACCCGTGTATCCTGGCTCGCACAGACAGGCTCCACTCACGTGATAGCACTGGGCGCCGTTCACACAGCCACACGTCTGGCTGCAGCCAATACCATATGTGCCAACCGGGCACTGATCCTGACACCTGCCAACACACGCACACTTCATTCACAGTAGCTCAACGTATACAGTCACTTAATGTGTACAGTATTTAGTGGTCAATTTCCACCAAGCTGCATGTGATAATAATGGCATCATTTGTAAACTGCTTCAAGCTAAAAATGAGGTGAATGCTGCCCTACTCCATCAGCTGTGTTAACGCTGTTGACGGCTCCCAACTTGACAATCTCCCGCAGCTAAACTAAACTCGATGCCTGTCCATCTTTTCACAAGGTATGTGAAGCTGTGAAGGGACTAAAAAAATAACAAGGCTTCTGGCCCCAACAGTATTCCTGCTGAAATCCTTAAGCATGGAGGCCTTCATCTGCTGCATCGCTTGCACCACTTTATTATCAGTGCTTGGACCTCTGGCAAAATACCACAGCAGTGGAAGGATGCTAACATCATTACGATATACAAACAAAAGGGTTACAAAGGTGACTGCAGCAATAGCAGAGGTATCTCACTTCTCTCCACTGCTGGTAAAGTACTTGTTCTTCCAGAATCTCAATGTGGCTTCAGGCACAATCCTGGCACTTTAGACATGATCTTCGTTGCAAAATTGTTGCAAGACAAATGTAGAGAGCAGCATAAGGAGCTGTACCTGGCATTCATTGACCCAACAAAGTCCTTTGACCAGTCAATAGAGAACTGCTCTGGGATTTGCTGGGAAAATTTGGTTGCCCTCCTCTTTTTGTGTCATTTTTACGTGAATTTCATGATGGAATGTCAGCCAGAGTTATCGCTGATGGTCTTGAATCAGAGCCCTTTGAAGTCCTTGTTTGTGTCAAACAAGGGTGTGTGCTGGCTCTCGTCATCTTCAATCTTTTTCTGGCATCTATTACATTACTATTCCACGACGGCATCTCCGGGAGTGACGGTATCCAGTTTAATTACCGTCTTGACATCTGAAAGCTAAGTCAAAAGTCACTACATCGTCAGTGTTTGAACTCCAGAGTGCGGATGACGCTGACTTGCTCAGCCACACCGCCACCGGTTTGCAGTAAAACCTTGACATCCTAGCTGCTACCTATCGCCATGCAGGGCTAAGTGAAAACCGAGGTCCTGTCATGTCTCTCGCCCGAGTTGGCTGTATCCGGCCAGCCTTTTCTGCTCTTGGTAGCAAAATTAATGAAGTTGAACAATTCACATATTTAGGTAGAATCCTCACCTCCAGCTGTGATCTATCCTATGAAATCCAACACCAAATTAAACAAGCTTCCTCCTCTTTTGCTCGTCTAATGCACCGGGTGTTCCTGAATCACAATTTAGCCTTGTCGACCAAGATCAGAATGTATAAAGCCATCTGCTTATCTACTCTTTTGTACTCTTTTGTGTCACTCATAATGAACTGCAGCTCAAAGCCAACATCTCCTCTCTGGTATATATCCTTTACCAGCTATAACTGCGCTGGGTCGGTCATGTCATCGTCCTCCGATCAGTTGCCACAGCAGCTGCTGTATGGTGAGCTCCTACAAGAAGCTGCCCCAAAAAATGTTTTGCAGCATTGACGTTCAGCATTGGCATTCCAGTAACATCCCTCGAAGGTCTGGCGGCTAATAGAGACACCTGGAAGTCCACCTGTAAGATCGTTCTCGATGCCTGGGAAGCAGCCACGACCAGGCATGCGATGCGATGGTATTGCCATACCAAAGGGTCCGAAATGTCAACACTGCAGGCTCATCTGCACCTCAGAGTTTGGTCTACAGAGTCATCTACATGTTCATTCTAAGACCTATCAATAGCAATGCATCATCCTCGTCGGAATCGGCAGACTTCCAAAGAGATTTAGTGGTCAACAAATGTGTTTTTTACAGGTTAATTAATCCTAAACCAATCCTAAACATGTGCTTACAGCCTTCAGATTTATCATTAAATACCCGAAAGCACTATATTATTTTTTATCCTGTTTAGGAATTAAATGTTTATAATTTAACTTGAAAAAACATTAATATTACATGACACTGCTCTTTCAAAAGCAGCCCTGTTCAAAAAGTTACTTACTTGTGTCCATACACTGGTTTCTCGGTTGCGGTACAACGTATGACAACATAACAGTGCAACATAACAGTGCAGAGCAAAAGAAAACAACTATACGATTGTCTGATATAGTTCGGCAGTGTGTAGCTATCTGTGTGTACCAGTATGCTATGTAAGCTGATAAGCAATTTTCAAAAGGCAAGCTAGTTAGTTTCATGATGCCGGTGAATCATGTTCAGTCTCTTGTGCTCCCAGACGCAGAGAAAACTGAATGATTGTGTGATGTGCAAAGGTTTGAAAAAAAAAAAAAAAACTATGGAATCAAGAAATGTCATCAAGAAATGATTGAAGAACATTTCTACCGATCTATTCTTGTAGAAATGCAATTCACTTGCAGCTACATTCAAGTTTCACTTCTAAAATGTGATTAGAGAAGTTAATCTTTGCATAAGCAATATTAAAACTATGCAAAGAATGTAACAGCTGTTATGTGTTGTTTGTCTTTATCATATGGTCTTGTGCTCATAATGAAGCTTCTATCAGTCCCTATAGAGCAGAACTCAACATGTCATCTCTTATCTCATGTCACGCTTATCTCAACCATTAGCAGAGCAGATGGGTTCACACAATTTGAAAACAGCCTGTACCAGTAGCAGAGCATTAGCATCCCACAAAAAATCTTCTTCATACAGAGACACACACACACACACACACACACACACACACACACACACACACACTGGTGGGCTCCTCCCTGTGGCTGTTAAGCGATTATTCTGCAGCCAGTAGGGTGTGGTGAAATCAGGGTAAACCGGAGGTAACAGTGACGTCTGGTGAAGCCAAAGCTCTTATTAAGTCATAAAAATGCACTTGCGTTTCTATTTCTGCAGTTTAAATACATCCTGCATGCTCACTCATACTGTAATTATAGCTGCACATTCTGCTGCTGCTGCTGGACAAAACGCCAGGAGAAATGGCTGCACTGACTTATTCTACATCTACATGCATATGCTGCTGTTCTGACACTGACTGCAGTGACTGCATAAGTGAAATCAACACTCTCCCGTGTCACTCTCTCCAACATGCATCATGTGATGTTTATCCATTGTGACTAATAGTCCAGTGAAAAATGGCATTCTAATGTAATCTTACAGCCCTCACATGAGCTTTCACCTCTGATAATGCATAATCACAACACTTGATCAGTAAGATGAACCCCCGAATTTTCATACCACAGCAAACATATTTTTTTAAGTAAGTAAAATGTTCCCAAGCAACTATTGGAGTAAATAAGGAAACAATCTGTAATAAAGTAAGAAGAAGTAAATTACAAGCAATAGGACTGATAAACACAATAGAACAAAAACACAAATAAAATGTTACACAAAGTTTTTCAGGGAGATCTATTCAAGTAATAAATACTTCAGAAATCGAAATATAAAATAAAAAAACTGCATAGACTTCACAGTTTTAATATGCTACAAATGTTATTAATTTTTTTTTATTTATTATTGTTGACAGACAGCAGCAGGTTTATTAGGCTGCTGTCACTTCAAGACACTGCACGGATCCAACATACATGACATAAATGCGATTTCCTCTCAGTCAGCTGTGTTTACGTGAATACTCGCCAAGACAGTCATTTTGACACACAAGTGTGTGCATTTGACCATTCAAGCACAATATCACTCTAACTTGTCAACAACTTCAAGCGGTCCTGCACTGCATGGATACATTTACTGTACATACCATGATATAAAAAATATAGCATAATCTCTATTGATTGACACTATTGATTGTCACCAGGATATATGGCCCTAATCCCCACCTCCCCTGACGTGCTTTCGCACCCCACAATTTGAAAACCGCTGCTCTATATCAAGGGTTTTCAAACTGTTCCTGGAGCCTCCCCAGCAATAATAATAATAATAATAATAATAATAATAATAAAAACATCAAAAATGTGCAGTGCTGGGGAGGATCCAGGAACAGTTTGATAATCCCTGGTGTGTCTTCAACCCTGCATAAAGATAAAAATGCTTTGGTGAAATCTGGCTTGTCCCATAGATGGAATTTGTAAGAGAAGCGTTTCCTCGCTAGAGAAGCGTTCAGTTTTTCCGCTTGCAAATTCCGCCATGTAAATAGCGAATCCGCCATGGCGTGAGCGCAACTGGCTTTTAAAGGGAATGGGAAATGAGACTCTGGTTTATTGCACGATATGCCCAAAACACACCCGTTACTCATTAAGATAATAGGGCCAACCCTTTTAGACCATGCGCCAGGCGCGCCAACCATTTTTCCCGTCGTTAAACTAGCAAAAGTGGATTCGGACACACCCTAACTACACTTGTGCTGTGCGCATTTGACCACGCTCTTAGATTGTTAAAATAGGGCCCAATGTCTCATCAAACTTCTGAAGTTACATGATGGCTTTGCATGAGGAACATTATCATAATTTTGGATGAGTTGTCCATGACAGGCAGTAGTTTAGACATCATTCTTCTTTCCACCCCAACCTATAGGGTCCAGGCCAATTCCAATGACAGCTTGTTCAGCCTGTTGGCTTCTCCAGCTTTAATTTGCAGCATCCAGCACACAACAAGACTGGCCGTTCCTCTGTTCTCCACCTCCTGTCCACCAACAATTCAACCTACAACGGCAGAATTGTCTGAGCACTTCTGCATGACTTTGTGCTATATTCGAAGTGTAGAAACAGTCCAAACCATGGGTCTCAGATTACAGAAACCAGCTTCTACATGATCTTGATAATGTGAGAGGTCAATTCTACTGGTCTACAACCAGACATTATGTTTTCCAGAGCACTGAGACTGTCTCCAAAGCTGAAGCTCAGCTGATCGGCACATGTCCTCAACACTCTGGGACTTATGCCATCAACTCCTGCAGTTTCACCTCTTTAGTTTGCTCATAACCTGATATGGCGAGTCTAGGTATTGTTCTTCAATGACAGCCCTTTTTGCATCATCTGATCATGTTTCAGTTTCTCTGTTCCTCACACAAAGCTATCACGTGAAGGCTTCAGAAGGCTTGAATATAGCGCACAAGTCATACAGACCTAAGTCAGGGTAGCACCGTATTTCATTTTTGACAGGAATGAAATCGAGGCTGTTAGGGACAGGATTATAGTGTTCAGTGGATTGTACTGTTGTTTAACAACATGCCAATTGTTCAGCAAAACTTTTGAAAGTTGTGAAAATTGCATGTGATGCAATAGTGTCTTTGTATAGGCTGTAAGTTTATCCCTCTCAGCCTCGTTTTCATCCTCTAGAATTCAATAATTTAAGGTCTGTTGGCTACTTTTAAGGTGCTTGTATGTTCACATTTAGCTCAACATCTTCTTGTGCTCAGCATTGTGTTGCTAATCTTTACGGCAGTAAAGCCTGATGTCTTGCGGTGCATGTACTGACCTCTCTCCTGTGTATCCTGCGCTACACACACACTGTCCAGTGGACGGAGCACAGCTTCCTCCATTATGACACTGACACTCCTGCGAGCAGTTCTTACCGAAGCGTCCTGCCGGACACGGTTGTCCACACACTGCTCCCTGAAAACAACATCAACACATTACTGTCAACACAGTGAGCCCTTTGATGCCAAGACAAACAATGTGTAACAATCAGTGTAGACAGGAAGTTTTAAAACAAATTCAGGTACATCTAGAAGGTCAAAATCCAAACATGATGAATCACAAATATTTATCTTTACTTATAGATTTCAGTTAATTAATTGTGGGCCATATGGCAGGGCAGTAACACCCAGACGTACCATCCAGCCAGCCGGGCAGGAACATTCTCCAGTCACATGATGACACACGCCACCGTTCTGACAGGGGCAGCGCTCCTCGCACTGCTGCCCATGTTTCCCTGGAGGGCACAAGTCCTCACAGCTGCACACAGACACCAAACACATTTTATCCAACATTTTTCAGTTCATGTATACCCTGGGAATCTAACCCATGACCTTGGTGTTGCTAGTACCACAATCAACTGTTTGAACTACAGAAATACAAACACAGGCTTTAGCCATGACGCCTGTCACATACTGCTGTTTCTGAGCATGTGCAACATGCAGGTAAACTTACAATGCTCCCGTGTATCCTGGGCTGCACACACACTCTCCTGTGATGTGATGGCATGTGGCGTTGTTCTGGCACAGGCATTTCTGTTGGCAGTTGTTGCCATAGGTGGAACGCTCACATAGGTCCTCACAGCGCCAGCCGCGGTAGCCAGGAGCACAGATGCATGCTCCAGTGATGGGGTTACACAGCGCCTCGTTCTTACACTGACAGCGACTTCTGCAGTGCGGACCCCAGTACTCATGATCACATGCTGCACAAAGACAAAAAGCTGCTTTTCACTTCTGACACAGTAAAAAAACTAGAGTGTGAAAAATAAAGCGATCAGCCATGAGAGACAGTGTTTTACTGTGATTTTATCAATAATATGCAATACGCAGAGCTGGGTAGTAACGGATTACATGTAATCTGGATTACGTAATCAGATTCCAAAAGTCAAGTACTTGTAATTAGAGTAAACTACTTTTTAAAATACTCGTAATCAGACTACAGTTACTTTTTTATGGATTACATGATTACATATTATTTACACAATGGCAGTAAGTTGTTCACAATTCATTAATTTAGCATTTATATTTTTCATAATAAACCTGCCGCTTATATACGTTTGTGATGCTTCGAGTTATTCTGGCGGTGAGGGGGAAATATAGATGAATATTTATGAAATACAGATGATATATATATGAAATAATAATAATATAATAATAATATATATATATATATATATATATATATATATAGATGAAATATTTGATGTAGCAGTGATATTGCTGTGAAGTTCATGCTTTTCAATATTTGTTTTTGTAATGTGGCTGTTTTAAGTAAATATGTTTTAAAATCATAAGATGTGATTTTGTTTTATTCAGTGTTACTATCAGCAAATAACAGGTACATTAGTGTTAGTATTTTGAAGTATTAACTGTTCATACATTGCACTTTAAAAATAATCTGTTGAGGCTCTTGCTGGTGAATACAATATATTTTTTGGAATATATTTTTTCTTCGTATCTGTCAAAATAGTACAAGATTATCCTACAATATATGTGACATCAAATAAGGGTTAGCACAAAAGTAATCTAAATGTAATCCAAAAGTAGTCAAATTACGTTACCAAAAATGTGTAATCTAAGAGATTATATTACTGATTACAAATTTTGTCATGTAATTTGTAATCAGTAACTTATTACAATTCATAGGTAATCTACCCAGCTCTGGCAATACGTGCAGTTGCTAAAGGAAACATCAGCACCATAGTTTTGATGTCTGAGGTAAGTTTAGCTTTTAGTCTTTGGTTCTATGTGAATGAAATGCTGCATCAGAGCTGCTTTAGTGTCTGCGTGTGAGTTCAGCACATGACACAACACTGTATTTACACTGTAAAAGCAGCTATAAATGCGTAAAGCAAGGAGGACAAGTCGAGCACTGTAACAAGACATCAGTGTTCAGTAATTGTGTTCATTATAATAGGTGGAATAAGCTGTTCGTCTGTCAAGGAATGCAACTATATATGGCTGTCAAACATGCATTCATCAGATGCAACTCATCCTGTCAGAATCTGGAGTCATCTATTTTATAAAATGTTAAAGCCAATTCAATGTATGACACCAATATACAGCACAACATCATGTATTTCTAATAACACATTCACTGGATATTTGAACAAGAATGTCTTCATTGAATTTTTTATGTAGAAATTTAGAAGATGTAGAAATACAGTGTACTGTAATTTAAATTAAACTAAATTACTAAATTAAATACATTTTTAACAAATAATTTACTGACAATAAATGTATTTATACAATTTACAAGCCCCATGAGGTACACAAGCTGTCAAACATTTTAGCCATCTATCCCGACAAATGTTTATTATACAAGCTAACAGGAAACATTCTCACAATGTTCTGTCAATGTTCTCTCAAAGTTATTATTAAACGTATTTCCATTAACGTTAATAGAACGTTTGTTCAGAGTAATCTGGTCTTTAATAATGTTCGCTAAATTTTAGCATAAAAATGTTATTTATACATCATTCATGGAATGTTTTAGTTGGACATTTGTCTAAATGTAGTTCCAAACATAGGTTCGGGAGGAGCCTAAACGTTCAGTCCTGTCAATCATCATTATGAGCGTATATATGAGCAGCAGTCACTGCGTCATCCCAGCGACAATTCTTCCAGCATCCCTCCTCCTCCCCATCTCCTCCTCTATTTCTTTTATTCTCCCTCTATGCAGTATTGTTATAGGGGGGTTTAATTCGGAGCTCAAGCCGAGCCTCGGGTTCGAGCCTCCTTCGAGGACAGCAAGCCAAGTTTGTTTTACCATTAACCATTCAGACTGAATGGGCAGGCGAACTTGTGAATGTTTTTTAAATTCTAGCTACTACTTGTTTCAGAACGTTCAAGAACATTCAAAAGTGACATTCCCATAATGTTAGCACAACCAAAAAATCCAAGTGCAAACAGCCCGCCTTGTTGGCAGAGGCTATTTACACCTACTCCAACCACCACTGTCTGATTGAGACAGACATTTTATGAAAGAAACCCATCTCATAAAAGGCACAGTGGTGTGGAGAGTAACGGGTGGCATTAACATTTGACGCTACTGACTCATTCTTCTTCCTTTTTCCCATTGCATATCAGCTCGGAGAGGCATTTAGTTTAAGTACAAATGAAGAAAATATTTGAAAAGTAGAGATAAACTGCCAAATCGATATTTGGGAATAAAGTCTTTTTCAGGCATTTAATAGGCCTCTAATTGAAATTGGATGTGTTGTCCTCGCACATTGACTGCGACTTAGTCCAGGATAAGTCATAGTGTCAGTGCATTGCGACAGTGCATTTTGGTGGCTATAAATAATATCACCTCATGCCAAGGACGGCAATAGATACTAAAACTATTAACATTGATTACACCTAAAATTATAGCACAATATTATTCCAATTTTAATGTTCCACTTGGAAGAATCTGTAATGTGTTTTAATATGCCGGTAGGAAAACTTACATCACCATCACTGTCAGAAATGTGAAATGCATCCCATCTGAACAGAAGCACGAATAAAACAAATTCCTTCCAGGGATGAAAAATGAATGGCCAGCAGAAGGATATCCCTCCACCCTCCCCCAACAAAATGCACCCTGAATGTGGCCAATCATAAACTACTTTAAATCAAATCTAACACACAGCTCAATGACATCACTCTTTATGATGATTTGACTGACAGTTTCAGTTCCATCATTAAACACTGAGACATGACAACCACACCATCATCTGCAGTCCAGCGGCCCTCCCACTCCAGCAACAGCATTAGGAAAATATGAAGCAAGAAGTTCATAATCCAACAGCTGTGTATTAGTGCTCACAGAAATGACTGTGTTCAAAAAACCCACAACCTACTGCAACTGAACCAACTCATACACAAGAACAACGTGTGATGATGTGATGAGCCCAACTGTGTGAGCTTCCACTGTTTACAAATGTTTGAAAGTCCTTGTGTCAAATCTGCTATAAATCCAGTTCACAAACTGAACTCACTGACTGACACCTGGCAACTTTCACTGAAGAGTCTGATGACTGTTCATGTGTTCCCTGAGTTTAAGCATCACACAATCTCACACAAACCACCTCTGGATACGTGAATAAATAATCTGACTGAGTTGCATGATTGGCTTTTGCAAATGTGTCAAAAAGACAAGAAAGATATTATTTTAGAATAAGAGATGCTAGTCATTTGAGAAGTTACACTCAGAAAAAAACATTAACGTCTCTTTTTCTAAGATCTTTTTCTTGATGAAAAGTCACATTAGGCTTATTTGAACTTGTTTTTACACACATTGTGTCAGGCATATGATGGTGTATTATCAGGGATTCACAAAGTACAGGACTTGTGTACTTCGTACATCACAGCTCTAAGAGGAGAAAGCTACAGTATACTATGACTTTTAAGATTTTATTTATCCACAGTCCTGGAAAAATCCCTGTTACTTCCAGGCTTTCCATGAATGCGGGTACCCTGTGCTATTTATAGAGTATTCTGAGGGTAGTCACATTTGTACTTTTTTAATTTACTGTGATCCAAGCTTAGGTGTCCCACATTACCTTAATTCACCCTGCAAATAAGACTTTCACATGAAAATATCAGTGTTTTATCTTCTATATGTCAGACCTGTGCTTCATGGTGTCTTCCACATGACCTCATTGAAACCTCCATAATGTTTCTTCAGGCAAAATTTTAAAGAGTGCTTTATTGAAGCGTGACCCAGTTCAATATGAAGGTTGTCCACACTGACTCTATTCAACATCCTCTGTGCTTCTCATCCATTACAATCTCAATGTCCAAGAGACATTCCTTTCATTTGCTCAAATGAAAAAACTTCAGTACATGAACTGAACATGTCACAGTATCACATACACTTTTGGGTCAAAGTTTCACTCACAAAGTGTTTAAACCATGCGTTTAGGAGACGAGCACTGCTATAACTAACTTTGCAATCTAGATCTGGAAGCATGAAACTGTGTGTGTGTGTGTGTGTGTGTGTGTGTCTGTGTGTGCGTGTTCTGTATTCTCTCACAGAGTCACACTCACTTTACAACACAAATCACTAAAGACATTCACACCATTGCACAAACATAATGCAGCACAGAATGACCTCCGTCAATGTTAACGAGTTACTGTCAGCTTCATCAGAGACTGAAACTCAAACCACTACAGCAGCTGCTCTGAGCACCAGCCTGAACACATTAATTCCCTTTGAACAAAGAAACTGGGTCAAATATATTTATTTAGCTCTTTTCACAATACATTGTTTCAGTCGATGTGTACAATCAGTGTGGTCAATATTTCTGCTAAAGAACAACTGTAGAGATAAACATTTTTTAAAGCAGTAGGGCTGCACTGTAAAAAATAAAAAGTTGAGAAAACTTAAAAGTTTAAGGCAACCAGCTGCAGGACATTTTTGAGTTTTCTCAACTTGTTTTAAATTGAACTTGTTATACAACAACAAGTTGAGAAAACTCAAAAATCTCCTCCAGCTGGTTTCCTTAAACTTTTAAGTTTTCTCAACTTTAATTTTTTACAGTGTGGGTACAGACACAAATTTCACGATTCGATGCGATTTCAGTTCACAAGCTCGTGATTTGATTAAACTCCGATCTCGATTCCATTCAGTGTCGATTTGTTATCAGTATCACCTACAGTACATTTCAATTTTTCTTATGAAAAGCAATCTCTCTAAACTAATGCTATAAACTATAAGGAACTGACAGTTGGTACATTACTATAATATTAAAGTTCAAAATTAAAAACTGATTTGTATACAAACATTTAATGGCAGTTTTTAAAATAATAACTTTTTTTCTTGGCTGGTCCACTAACGACTGCCATGGCAGTGATACAGAACAATACTGTCAACTAATTCAATTCAAATTACAGCACAAATGAAACAATTACGTATATCACTCGGTGAGAAAGACAAACACAACAACAGAGCAAAAGTCAATGCTATATCTGACCCTGAGAGTAGGGCTGGGTCGATTAGATTGTATTAGATTTTGATTTCAATTCAATTCGATTCAATATTGATTAATTAGGATATATATCAGGTACAGTACGTCAATTTTCCTAAAAGAAAAAAAAAACATTTAAATTGCACAGGTAGTTTTTATAATAATAACTTTATAATAATACCTTTTTAATGATATAATTATGTTTCTTCAATTTGTTTTCTGAAATATTAACATTTAAGCTGTGGCTTTGTACATGACATTTTGAAGAACAGGTTAAGTAAAAATATGAGGAATATGTAATATGTGCATATATTTAGCAAAATGCTCCTCTCTAGAGCTGTTTATTGTGTCTGTGTTGCATCTTTCTTCAGTTGAAACACTGATTGAGCAATTACATGAGACATGATACAGATTTCAGTAAGCTGTACTGTATCTTTCAACATTCCTGCTGATGTTCATTCATGTTTTTTTAGTGCTGTAACCAGTAGTAAAGTGGAAGAGATGATCTCTTACTCTTCAAGAGATGAAGAGTGCTTCGCTTGAACTGAGGTAATACAGCGATCTGTCACATCACATTAAAGAGTGCCAAAATGGATTCATATAAAAAGTAACAAAGCACAAAGCTTATTGGGAATATTAAATGGCAGGCGCGCTACAAATGTTTAGTGTTTTGTTCATGCATCAACTGAAAACAGCATAAGACTAAATGATTTAAGAATCTATATCAGTTCATCAAAATGAGAAACAATACAAACAATTCAAAAAAATTGCATTAGGTTATATATGAATTGAAGTTTAGGTTTGACATTTGTAAGCATTTAAATGTGCATTAACAAATAAGGTTTTAATTATTGTATAACATCTGTTAAAATCATTTGTAGATTTTGAAGAAGTACATGATCATATGTACTGAAAGTTTAACGACATTTGTAAGCATTTCAATTTACATTAAATAATGATCTGTTAATCACTCTATAATGTTTAAGTTCATTAGTAAACATTAACAAGCATATCTCATATTTCTAGCTATGTGAATATATAACTAATAATCTGTTAAGCATTATATAATGTTTGTTAGTGATTTTTTAATGAAAGCCACTTTTTTAATCTGAATGAAGGATTTGAGGCAAATAACATCTATTTGAGTATGATGGGTTATTGTGCTGCCCCGGCCTACATCTGACATCACATGAGCTCAGCCCTGAGGTCATTTCCTGTGTTTCTGGCCAATCATTCCCTTCTCTTTGTTTTGCTCTTTGCTCTTGAAGAAAGGCCTTTTTTCCTTCAGCCTCAATTCAGTGCAGGGTGTTTTGTTGGTGTCTTGTGGCCCGGAAAGGCCAGATACAATGAGTCTTCAGAGGGAATTAAAGCCATATCACAGCTGACTGTAACCATGCTGCCAAATCCTTGTTCATGTGTCACTGTAATAAAGACTAGCAGTGGTTAACTAATCCAGCCGAGCATATTTAGGTCCTGAGGGATGCAGAGACCCAGACACAAAAATTAGAATTGAAACTCAGGACTTCTGATGGTCTGTCTGCACATGACAACATACCCAAGGTCAAAAGCTGGGTGCATCTCAATCAGCTCCATAGTTCAGTAGTCAGGGCACTGATCAGGGAGTTAATCATTTTAAGGGCTGTCTCAATCGCAAAATCCTTCCAGTGCACTGAGACATTCACTCCCTCAAAAGTCCCACAATGTACCATGATGCTCATTATGCTCCCTTAACAATAAAAGTATTTATCGTAAGGTACTTTAAATAACATTAGAAAAATAAATGTCAGAAAAAAAAAAAAAGTTCTGCTGTTGTTCATAAATACCAGTAGTGATGTTGTACAACAAGGATGTTGTCATGTCACCATCAGTGTCCCAATGTTTAGTGACTTTGGGCCCTTACTGTCCTTACCAGTGCCCCAATTCATGTACATGATATACTGATTCACGACCTAGGGTGCTGATCAAGACGCACATGTTGCCACTCATTTTTTCATGACTTACTACCGATGAAATTTAGGACTCCAGCATAGACATTCAATCACTGTTTTAACAATAAAAACAAAATGTTGCAGTGACAGTAAATTATGAATTTGCATCAGGAGTGCTCATCAGTCATGCAGAATCACATTTGTCATTATTTCACACAAATGAGGACACAAGTACTTGTTTAATCATGTCTGTTTTTTGTTTGTTTGTGATCACAAAGACCTCTACTAAGGCTTTTAGTCCAAAAGTGTGCACATTTAGAAAAAAATGTTGATATATTCTCATATGTGTAACGAAGTCCACTGGAGATGAGCTTGACGAACCCAAGTGCCGTTTTATTCAAATAAAACATGAACTAAATACAAAATAAACAAAGACCTGACTTGACTTGGAACAAACATGAACTTAAACATGAACAAACTCACCAACAGAGGTTACAGCAAACAAAGCTAGAGAGAAGAGACAATGGGAATATAAAGGCTATATATATATATATATATATATATATATATATGTATACACACATGGACTAATGACCTAACAAGACACGCCTGTGAACAATCAAGACAATAATCCAAAAAGAATATGAAACATGACCCAAAACAACCAATCAGAATATGACAAAGACAAGAGGCTTGTTCCACTTGAAGCAGTGCTGCACAGACTGATCTATGTATGACATCAAAGTACCGTGACAGCGATTTTAAAAGCATATGGAGCCGTCTGCTCTCTAGTCACTCTCACGATGCTTTGACGTCATACACCGATCGGTCTGTACAGCGCTGCTTCAAGACTAACAAGCCTAAGGAAAGCAAATGGCAGGATTCATGAGGGCAAGGGAATCACATGACAAACCAGGAAACAAGAAACATGGCTAAGGCAAAATTATAAAATAAAAGGCATGAAAATATAATGAATCAAAACCCAAAACCAATGTGACAATATGTCATATTTCTTCAGAGAGAATTTTTATTTCTTTTAATTTTCCACAAATTCTGAGCTATCTGAGGAGGTTTGAACAATTTCTACCGTCTCACTATACCATTATCCTTTCAGCCAGAGCAACAGAGGAAGCTCACGAACAGAAAACTGGAATTAAGATGTAAATTATCACATAGAATTTTGGTATGGTTCCACCACAAAATACATTTAATTATATTTGCATATATAGTAAAACCTACAATATTGATGTATTCCCTAGTGAAAAAAAGACTAAAATGTATTTGAAATACATTTATTTTGTGCTAAGTATTCTACAAATACATTTACATATTTATGTGCTAAATAAAAATACCATGCAATTGTACTTTTGTTATACTAAACTGGTATACTTAATGTCTGCTAAATTAGAACAACTAATTTTGTACTGTGATGGAATTTTTTAATTAATCATAACTAACATTTTTTTTCCCTTGCAGGAATAACATTTATATGCTTTTGAAACCTAAATGTCCCCAAAACTTGGACCAAAGTCAGTGTGTCTGAATCCTATCTGAATATAAAAAAGGAGAAATGAAAATTAGCTTGACAACTATCTAAATATAATAGCTCCATGATATTGAGTAACCAACAAACTAATAAACACATGATTTGGGCAGATCTTGCTTCACCTAGTAACAGAAAGGTTTGACATATGAAGAACCAATCATATTGTAGAATGCTTTGCCATGCCCCTATCCTATATAAACTGTTGTATTCTTTTTGCTGGTGGGATTCTCTGTGATTGATATGAGGTCCTCTGGCCATGATTAAAGCATATTCTAAGGCATAGTCTGGAGTCTGCCTGGTTTTTTGCTGTGCAGCAAGTTAAGGAACACTGAAGACCTTATTCCCAAGTAATAGTGTTCAAAAGGGGATGAGAACACGTTCGAGTGAGACTCTTAGGCAAGGTTAGGCAGGGTTCTGATTGCAGCCAGGTAACTATAATTCTTAGGCATCATATGCGGTCAGAGTAGTTACACTTAGGCGTCAACCTTTGCGGACAGAGTGGCATTCACCTGAGGATAATGTTGTGGGTGTCTGGGAGACCCGGTTTAACTTAAGTCAGGTGTGTTGGAGAAAATCTACCACAATTTGGCGAGCCAGCCAGGAGTCCTCAGAATTTCCCTCTGTCGGTGGATGGTGTTAGGTATTTAAAGGGTTAGTTCACCCAAAAGTGAGAATTCTGTCATTAATTACTCACCCTCGTGCCGTTTTACACCCGTAAGACCTTCGTTGATCTTCGGAACACAAATTAAGATATTTTTGTTTAAATCCGATGGCTCCGTGAGGCCTGCATAGGGAGCAATGACATTTCCTCTCTCAAGATCCATAAAGGTACAAAAACATATTTAAATCAGTTCATGTGAGTACAGTGGTTCAATATTAATATTATAAAGCGACGAGAATATTTTTGGTGCGCCAAAAAAAACAAAATAACGACTTATTTAGTGATGGCCGATTTCAAAACACTGCTTCAGGAAGATTCGGAGCATAATGAATCAGCGTATCGAATCATGATTCAGATTGCTTGTCAAACCGGCAAACTGCTGAAACCACGTGACTTTGGCGCTCCGAACAGCTGATTCGACACGCTGATTCATGAAGCAGTGTTTTGAAATCGGCCATCACTAAATAATTCGTTATTTTGTTTTTTTTGGCGCACCAAAAATATTCTCGTCGCTTTATAATATTAATATTGAACCACTGTACTCACATGTACTGATTTAAATATGTTTTTAGCACCTTTTTTTTTAGCAGGTCTTAGACTCAAAAAGGAAAAACGCTGCCTGTGTGTTCACACGTGGATTAAAGCTCTCACCTCAAATCGTGTATCCTCCTTGTGTTAGCTAATGATTTATTTTTGTTTTGGGACTATGATTATCACCGTGTTTTTAACATAAAAGAAAAAAGAGAAAAAAGAAAACTTGAACGAAAACCGTATCCATGCTTGGGCTGGAGCTTGGGCTGGATTGAGAACGCGGGACATCTATGCAGAGTTAGGTTGGGGCAAAGTGCAGGTGAGTGACCTCTCTCTGGGTAGCTGTTAGCTGACACACACATACCCTTGCATTCCTACATCTTGGTTAGGACTGACTCCCACGTTATTTTGCATCATGTAGGGAAAGTTGTTACGACCGATAACTACAAAAATAAAACCCCTAGACGGCTGTAGTAGCCATATATTTTGGTTTGTCATATTAGAGGTAGCTCGTGTCGTTACAGATGGGGACAAGGAATTTGTCGCAGACGCATTGAAACTTCTTTGTTTAAATTATCTCAAATTTACTGTTAGATGTAATGTAATTACCTTTACAAACTATACATCATTAAAAAGATCTAAGACTCAACCTTCAATTTTTGACCTCTGTTTTACTCTCAAAAAAAAATCTGAAGCCACATTACATCACAGAAGTTTTTTTAAAACACTCGACTTGTAAGTTTGGAGCAAAAACATGGTTTTAATCTCATAAATTGTCATGTTTTGTGGGTGTGCTAAGCTAACATGCTAGCTAGCCCATAGAGATGCACCTGTTCTGAGCAAATGTAATGCAAATAAATAATTTTGAATTGTAAAGCACACTGAATTTTTTTCTGAAACTGAATGGGGCAGTTTGCACCACAAAACAATAGAGACAATACACTGAATGGATGCTTAGAAGATGACAATAAACATCAGCATTTTAGAGTCTTCTCAAAATAAAATCACATGACATGATCTTGAAAACATTTAATAAAACTCAAAGTTTTAGACTTGTCATCTTCAGATTTGAAATAATCCCTCGGTTTCACAGACAAGGCTTAAGCTAGTCCTAGACTAAAATGCATGTTTGAGCTGTTGTAACTGAAAGTATCTTGCACTGGCTGATCTTAAAATATGTCAGTGCCATTGTTTTGTCTCAGGATATTTCTAGTGTACATTTGTAAAAGACACTTAAATATCCTAATTTAACTAAGGCCTAATCCTGGCTTAGTCTAAGCCCTGTCTGTGAAACCGGGCCATAATGTGGTCAGGCATGTGGCTTTAGCTGCAGTGCATTTCTAGATTGCAACAAGGCCAACTTCAATTTTATTTTCATAAAGATATTTCATAAAAATAAATTTCTAATAATTTTACAAAACTTTGAAGCTATTTATAACTATTTTTTTCATTATGACAATAATTAATTATGACTTTACAATAAACTGCAAAGTGTCTGCTTTCAAATGAGACCATACTGCTTTTAGTGCAAAGGGTTAATGAAATGAATTTGTTTTAGTTTGGGTATGCCATTTCTTGGAATTTTTTCAAAAGCCAGGGGCTAACAGGTTAAGGTAGGACAGACTCCATATTTTTCCTTACAAATGCTTCTAAATTAAATAAAAGTTTCAACTAAATTGAATTTTGGATTCTGTTCAGAAAATTATTGAAGAAAACTGGTGATCACATTTAAATGGTGTTTTCCCTTGGCTATTAAGGGCAGTTATTATGGTTGAATTCAACCAAAGTTGTATTTGTTGAGTATTTTAGTTGTTGTGATTGAGTGCTTCCAGCAAGCTGTCAATATAACTTTGTTCCTGCAAAGAACAACTTGTCATGTATGCTGGAGTTAGAAGTGCTAAAGATTCTATGCTCATATGATCACAATCAAGGCAGTGATAGTGTTGGACGACTATAGACCTGTGCTCAGGGTGAGACAGTAACATTCTGAGTTAGTGTCAATGATCCTGTTTTAGACCTGTGTACACCCAGTAGAGCAGTGATAGTGTATAGATGCTAGAGACCTGACACTCGCCAGTGAATTTGAGTAGGTAGTGATAGCAGCTTCTTGACGGAACGCTGTCACCAGATTCGGGAAGGTGAAATGCCCCAAGAGGCTGTAGCACTACAACTTGCTCTTTGTTTGAATAAGACTTTAATTCTGGTTAAGAAATAAATGTTGAAAGAGTTGAATATGATTAATAGATCAATATTGTTACATTTTGAAATAAATAAATAAATGCTAAAATTGGTAAAAGTATAAATAATAGGAATATGCACCTGTGGAGCACTCTGTAAGAATTAGGACATTTTGAATAGTGGACAAACTTTAGAGTTTGATTTTCTTGTGTATTGGCTCAGATGGGTTACATAAAATTCAGAAATAGGTCTAAAATGATGAATAAATAGTAAGATAATAACTGCACGTGTTTAATTATTATACTCTGTATCTGAAGACATATAGAATGTTTATCCCATTATCCCTGGAAGACAGTATGAAAAGTTGATTTTGGTTTATGTTAACTAAGATAACTTTTGTGTGTTGTGTTGAATGAGAACGAGATTGGGTGACCAAGTTAAATAGAAATTTTGATTTGAACAGGCACCTAACAGACATCTTACAGTAATTTTAGTTCCTAGTAAGAGACTGACACATTGACAAATGGGAGTGAATAGACTGAAGTCTGGTCGACAAGATGACTGCAGAGAGATGAAGAGGAAGAGGCTGATGGGCCTTCAGCTCCCCTTCTGAAAGAGGAAGTTGACACTTCTAGAGGGGTCAGCGTGGAGAGGACTGATTAAGTGCAGGAAAAGGTGAAACTTTCACTTGAGATTTTTCCTATGGACAATTTTGCCATGCATTATGCAATTTTGTGGCAGGATCGATCAAAAGCCAGACTGAGAAGAGACAGAGAAACAACGGAACGGAGCACATACACCAAAATACCAGGCCTTTGAGTGCCATCACTGGCTGATGATCCAATTCAACAGATGGCTGATGATCCACTCAGAACACAGAAGGACTTCCATTCCCTCCCTTGTGGGCAGGTGCTGCATCTCAATGACCACTACAGAGACTGCATCAAATTCTGTTAATTATCATTTTAACTTGATTCCTTTTGATTATTCACTGTTCTCACAGCAGTTCTTTGTATTCTCTGTTAAACTAACATTCTGAATCTGCTTTCAATAGGTACCAGTCCAGTCTACTGTACATCTTAATGAAAGAAAAGGAAGTTCATTAACAGAAGTGGGAGTTTGACTCACCAATCATTTAAAACTGGCTGGATTTGGCATAGTGAGGGCTATTACATTAACCAACTAGGGGTAAAGCATAAATAGACTATGTAGAGTTCTCTGGCAAAGAAAAGGGAAATAGGGCACAAGGTGTCCAAAGAGAAAATTATGGCTAGAAAAGCAACAATATTGGTCACTCCATTTCGTTTAAAGGTAATTTTCTGGATTTAATAAGAATAATAACTGGTAATAAATGTTATTTGTCCATGGATCCAAGATTGTGTGGAGAACTACAATCTTCTAAGTAGCTCATGAGTTACAACAAAAAGTTTGAAAATTGTAATTGCGCAATGAATGACAAATTGCATTTGATAAATTAAAATTGGCTCCCTCAGCTGCAGGCCTATATGATTATTCTAAACTATGTAATCTATTTTACCCATGGTGACTGACATCAGACAATTGATAATTAATGTCCTAACGTTTAGACACTGTCGCAAGGGGAATGCCAGTGTGTCTACATTTAGTAGCTTCTGCCGTCGTCAAAGTTGTGTTACCCGTGAGATGGTAAGATGGTGTTTGCTGAGACACCAAATCAAATGAATCATTCCAATCTAAAATTTATTAAATTTATTAAGTGGGCCTGCAGGGCAAAATATGCCCAATAAAATAATGGCCATGGATGAATTTGGCTTAATATCCTGGCCTTATTTTTGTGGCAGGAATAAAACAGCGCATAACTTGGGAAGGCAGAGAGCAAGCAAGCTTGCCCTGTCCACCCCACACTTAACTTTTTCCTTTTGCAGCATGATGGATTTCATTGAACTGATTCTGTTCCAAATGAATAAAATATTGTCTTGTTACTGTTAAGAGTGGGTTGAGTGTTTTCCAGGTAAAAAGGCCTATGCTACTGAGTGAGATGTGCTTGAGAAATTATCTGATGATAATATGTTTCAGTTTGTAAAAAAAAAAGAGAAAACAGAGTTGAATTGGCTAATTTTTAAGAATAAAATTTAAATTTATAGTGCCTATCGTCCACAAGGTGGATAAATAGTGAGAATGTGAATTAAATGATATAACCCAAAATTGTGCATGACAGAAAATGGGTTCAAGTCTTGCTCATTGTATTGATAGCAATGAAAGTATGAAAGCTCAAAGGAAAAAAAAAGAGCCAGGACAGCCTTCAACCCACATGAAACTTTCACAGATCAAACTAAAAAGGACGACTGGCCAGATAAGCAGATGAGTTAATACATGTTGTCACTAACAAAGATACTTAAGGTTTGCATTCACAGGTGACAGCAACCTGGAAATGGTTTACTTCTCCTCCAATAAGGACCAGTGGATGTGCGGTTGTGATCTTAGGGAAAGATCTCGCAATGATCAGCAAAATGGTTGAAGAATGTGACACCTGGGTCCAAGTGTCTGAACTTAAACTACACCAACCAGCCTCAGCAACCCCACACAGCATAAAGTGAGCGATCAAAGGTGCGTGTTGGTAATGCCCACCCTCACCAACGAGGGAAAGCCCATTGCATAACTTTCCATGTTTAAATAATCACAGCAACTGTAATCATAATGGTGTTAATACTTATTTAATATGCAAAGATTTTACCCACCCATAGCAGACACTGAAGTCTTAAAGGAGACACGGCACTTAGAATGAAGTGTTCAAATCAGAGGGTCAAAAACAGGGTAGAAAATGGCCATTTATTTCGAAATTATGTCTACTTTGATAAAAAAAATTATGAGGGATATCAGGTGGTATTAAAGTACAATTTAGCAGTGACTTATAATGGGATGATTCAGTAAAGAGCATGTAAATAAAGTAAGCATGAAAAAATTGTTTTGATCGTGTAAGAGATGTTCAGAGGGGGGAAACTGTGATGGAATTTTTTAATTAATCATAACTAACATTTCTTTTTCCTTGCAGGAATAACATTTATATGCTTTTGAAACCTAAATGTCCCAAAAAATTGGACCAAAGTCATTTTGTGTGTCTGAATCATATCTGATTATAACTTAGGGACAGCTAGACAACTATCTAAATATAATAGCCCCATGATATTGAGTAACCAACAAACTAATAAACACATGATTTGGGCAGATCTTGCTTTACCTATTAACAGAAGGGTTTGACATACTGTATGAAGAACCAATCATATTGTAGAATGCTTTGCCATGCTCCTATCCTATATAAACTGTTGTATTCTTTTTGCTGGTGGGATTCTCTGTGATTGATATGAGGTCCCCTGGCCGTGATTAAAGCATATTCTAAGGCATAGTCTGGAGTCTGCCTGTTTTTTTGCTGTTCAGCAAATTAGGGAACACTAAAGACCTTATTCCCAAGTGATAGTGTTGAAAAGGGGACAAGATGTCATTCTACTCAGAATGAGATTCTTAGCCAACTAAAACTCTCGATAAATTAATTGAAAATTTCAACACTGCAAAATGAACCTCTAAATTTATGTGTACATTGTACATTGTGTAGCATTAAATTTGTGCATTCAACACTGGCTAGGATGCTTAATGCTGCAAAAAACAGGTTGTGAAAATTAACCTCTTTATATATGTGAATATGATAATGTAATCCACACTTTCCATGTTTAAATAATCACAGCAACTGTAATCATAATGGTGTTAATACTTATTTAATATGCAAAGATTTTACCCACCCATAGCAGACACTGAAGTCTTAAAGGAGACACGGCACTTAGAATGAAGTGTTCAAATCAGAGGGTCAAAAACAGGGTAGAAAATGGCCATTTATTTCGAAATTATGTCTACTTTGATAAAAAAAATTCTTACTAACATTATTAAAGGTGCAATGTGTAAAATTTGGGAAGTCTATTGACAGAAATGCAATATAATATACATAACTATGTTTTCAGTGGTACATAAACACCTTACATAATGAATCATTATGTTTTTATTACCTTAGAATGAATCACTTCTATCTCATCTGCCGCGGGTCCACCCTCTATGTTAAGTCGCCATTATGCACCAACATGTTTCTACAGCAGCCCTAAACGGACAAACACTCTACAGAGCACATTTCGTCACTATGTTGTTATTCTTCTAAATCGTTCGTAAAGTGTTATGCATCGTCACTACGTTGAATACGCACTAAGTAGTAGTAGTAGCAGTAGTCGTCTGGTTTATTAGAAGCAGAGACCGTTCTTTGTTAGAGGTAAGAAGAAACCTTATTGCTATACACAAGCTATTCTCTGTTTTCTCATGTCGGCCAGACAGCCACCGTAGCTTCTCCGAAAGGGAGGGGTGCGAGGGGTGTGCGCCGTTAGTTGCGATTCGCAACCTCACCGCTAGATGCCACTAAAATGTACACACTGCACCTTTAAGAGGACCTCAGGGAACATTACTCAAAAAAATCTGTGATGAATAAATGTTTCAAATACAAGCGTCTACAAAATCAGAGACAGATAATCTTACTGAGACACTACGGGCCAGATTTACTAACAGCTTGCGCCAGCGCAAACCCTCTTTTGCTGTTAAAAAACTACTGTCAGGATTTACAAAAGACACACAGTGAAAAATCTGCGCTGAAAAGGCGTAGACACAGTTATTTTTGCGGCTGACCTTATTGCATGTGCATTTGCAGGAGTTTCCCTTTCAGAAGCAAAATTTATAGGAGGAGAGTATTTTAATGAATCATGCAAGGCGATTTACTAAGGTTTGCACAAGTCAATTTACTGGCATTGGCGCCATTATTTACCGCCAAAAAAAGCATGTCTTAAACCAGATGCTAATTTGAGCTGCTCTTGGTAGATTGTGTTGGTCATTATGGAAATGATCCGGCTGCGTCTGTGTCCTTTAATTTGCATGTCAACAGTAGACTTTCCACACCCATCTGCGCTTTTTTGGAATTGTGCTCTCACACTAATTTGCCCTGTTTAGTAAATTTGGCCCTACATCTGAAAAAATTCATCATCCATTAAAAAAAAAAATCACAGAGCTAATATATTTAAAAACTAATGTCCAAAAACTAATAATCATTAATAGGCTGAGATGTGTTCATTTGTTCAAAGTGGAAAAAGTTTATAAAGATAATGTGTCAAGAGTGATTTTGTACACCAAGCAGCAAAAGCTCAAATAGCATTCTGGATGTCGTCTGTCATAGATTTGTGCTTGAAGACACGTTAAAATCCAGTTTAGGGTAATGGACAAGAGACTAGAAGAGAGAATGTGTGTGAGAGAGAGAGAGAGACAGACAGGCACAGCTGCAGAACTCACCACTGGAGCAGTCGGCCCCTCCCCAGCCTGGCTCACACTGACAGGTGTTGGGGGCCACACAACGGCCATGCACACATTTCTCAGCACAGTGGGCTACAGCGAAAACAAGAGAGAGTCAGGTCAGGTTTCAGTCCTTCTATGAGCAGAGCAGCAAACAAACATGAGTGGAAACCACATAAAACCCCATCAGATACACAGACACAGACTGTGATCCTAGTCCACTGGGAAATTTCATTGGCCCCAAATCCTGCTCTTCAGGATTTGATATGAAATTAGTTTCAGTGGTAAGTACCTTTGAGGGTATGTTAACATAATTCAGCAAACAGACTTAATATCTGTGAGCAAGAAGACGTTATAATGCAGGAGAAATTATCATGAATCACAGAAGAAAGTTAAAGTTTCCCTGAGATTAACAGTAACTCAGTGATGTGGAGAGACAGCATGTGATTACTGTTACTGTAAACACAAAAGACTCTTTCAGGACCAATAAAAGTGTCTTTGAGCTGATGCACTGCTATCTATCTATCTATCTATCTATCTATCTATCTATCTATCTATCTATCATCTAATCTTCTGATCAGCTGTGGTTTCAGAGTCTACAGTATTAAAAGTGCTTTAGAGCTTCTACAGGTTAAAAGTATAATACTCACGAACACATATATCTCTGCTTTCATAGAAGCCTGGGCAGCACTGAGACTTGCGGCGATGCATCGTCTTCTCCCCCCTGCGGTAGGCCGTCCTGTAGCTCACCCTAAAACAGAGAGGAAAAACTACAGAATTTCTCATATTAAGAATGCATTTATCTATAATCATTTATATATTACCGAATTTGGTAACACTTCACAATAATGTTCATTTGTTAACATTAGTTAATGTATTAACTAACATGAACTAACCATCAGCAATTCATTGGTCTGTATTTGTTAATCTTTGTTGATGTTAGTTGATAGAAATACAGCTGTTCATAGTTTGTTCATGTTACTTCACAGTGCATTAACTAATGTTAACGAATTCAACTCTTCATTTTAATAATGTATTAGTAAATGTTGAAATTAACATTAACAAAGATGTAGTAGAAGTGCAGTTCATTATTAGTTCATGTTAACTAATGTAGTTAACTAATGTTAACTATGAACCTTATTGTAAAGTGTTATCCTGAATTTGATACAAAATTTGTAAAATGGTTCTACAAAACCTTTATAAACTATGAAATCTAAGTGTTATAAACCCCACACACCTGTGCTGAGTGCATTTGAACCAGTTGAGGATGTCCGTGCAGCTGGTGTAGTAAATCTGATCAAACGGGTGAGCGTATGACTCCTGCACGGTCACTGAGTAACTGAAGAAGACACACACACATACACACACACACACACACACACACACACACACATACAAATGAAGACCGTGTCTCTGATATAAGTGTGTGTGGTCCTATTACTCCAGCACTAATGGCTAATGAGAACAGCAGTTATGTGCAGTTATTTGTGTATGAAAATGAAGTTGCTGACAAACTACAGACAGAGTGTCACATGTTCAATGTGTGTGGGCTACTACTACTGCTACAAAATATATGTAGAAAACAAATCAGTAAAGCAAACTGTTTACTTTAAACCAGCTCTTAGCTAGTTCTCTAGACACCTGTCTGGGTATTTGTGGGGCATCTTTAAGATATTCATAACAGCACCAAAAATTCCTGCTCCTCCAGTAAAACAGTTAATAGTGACAAAAGCTCTTTTGTTTCTTTTGGAACATTGCCTGTCGGCTGTGTAAAGTACAAAGAGCTTTACTTGTGTATAAATGAGGAATATAATTGTAAATAGCAATAGCTATCCGTCCAGTTAAAGTGTTCTTATTTGAATCTATTGTGAGTGCTACAGTATAATGAATTAACATACTTATAATGTATTCTGCAGCAGTATAAGTACAGTAAACACCCAGGACTATGTGAATGTGCTGAGAAATCTTACACACAAATTTTAGACACGTTTGGCCGTACGGTCACACATTCTCTGGTTTAGGAAACTCTTCCACATCGCACAGCTGTTCCCACACATTACTGAGTGAAAGTAAATCTAGCTGGGAAAGAAAACTCCATCTTTGTTCTTTTCAATCTGCTTTAATGGATTTCCGAGCCATTCCTTAATTTGGCCACGCACATCTTCTGCCTGTTAACACAGTGTGTGTGTGTGTGTGTGTGTGTGTGTGTGTGTGTGTGTGTGTGTGTGTGTGTGTGTGTGTGCGTGTTTGTATTTGTCTGTATTTGTATTGACTCCTCTGAGCTGAAGGAACTTGCCTATTAAAAAGAAGATCCTCTAAAATAAGCAGTTATTTGTGCTTGTTACAAAATGCAGAAGAAGAGAGGACTATAAGTGCAATAGTCCGACAGTCTTTTTCAGTATTTATCAGTAGGAAGTGATCCTATTAAACCCACTCAAATGTAGGTTTTACATGTTTTCTTAAACACATGTTAACAGAAAAAAAGTGAGCATTGACCTCCAAATTCATCTCTTTTACTTCTACAGTAATGCAATAATTTAATTATTGTATTAATGTATTCAACTGCAAACAGGACTTAGCAACACTTAGTCATAATTAACTTAAGAACTAAACAATTGATCACCCCCAAATAAAAAGTGCTAGACTAATTGGAACTAGTCACAGCACTTGCATATTGTTTCCCTATTGCTGATTTGATTGCTTCTGTTGTCCTCCTAATTTGTAAGTCGCTTTGGATAAAAGTGTCTGCTAAATGATTAAATGTAAATGTAAAAGTAAAATGAAAGTAAAAATTGTGCATCTGCTGTAAAACAAATCATTTCTTTCATACATTCTGCCTGAAAACCATGTTGGCTTATTAGGGTCACTTCCTCTATATTGGTCATGTCAGACTCAAGTTCAAACTCTGCTATGGAAAAAAAAAAGGAAGCAAAATGCATGAGAACAGTGACTGCAAGTAATGGGCTTCACTAGCAACATTTTTTAATTTAGCACTATAACAGGCAGAGACTGTTTTACAAGATAACTACTAATTCTCTACTACTAATATCACTATCAAATGTCCACAATGAACAGGTAAGTTATTTTTCTGACAACAGTCTTGTTGTGCTCAGTTTGCACTTATATCGGCAAAACACCAGAATCTGATCCAACACAATCTGACAACAGAGACAGAGCTTCTGTTACTACAAAAGAGACAGAAGACGTGTGTGTGTGTGTGTGTGTGTGTGTGTGTGTGTGTGTGTGTGTGTGTGTGTGTGTGTGTGTGTGTGTGTGTGTGTGTCTCACCTCTCCCAGTGACTGCAGACATTAGGGTCGTCCAGGTTGAGTGATGATGTCAGAGCAATCAAACAGCATGACACAGCCAATAGAAGAGGACTACAGGATGACATCATTACTGGAAACACCTTCATACAAACACAAAACACACCAAATATAGTTTGAATTCTCTCATCACATACACACATCACAAGAGATTCATTTTCAATTGTAATCATAATATTAATGACCTGTATCACTGAAACATTTCAAGAAAAGTAAAAACATTTGTCAAAATTCTACAGCAAGTTTAATTTAAAATGTCTTTGGTTCAAATAAATAGTTTATACAGCAGATCTGCAACATTCTAGGAAATAACTGGAAAAATAAAGTTGAATTTTTGGAATAAATTTCGAGTGATTAACTTGGGCACATTTACAGTCCCTTACAGCCGTCCAGTGTCTGCTGTGTTATGGGTTCATCAGCCTGTGGAGCAGCAGCATCCACAAAACCAAATACAGTTTTTCATCTAAATGAAACATGTCTGTGTTTTTCTCACACCTCATGGAGCAAATTAAAGGAATAGTTCACCCAAAAATGAAAATTCTGTCTTCATTTACTCACCCTCAAGTAGTTCTAAACATATTTACTACCATAGTAGGAAAAATAAATACTATGGTAGTCAATGGGGGATGAGATCTTTTTGGTTACTGGCATTCTTCCAAATATCTTCCTTTGTGTTCAGCAGAACAAAGAAATTCATACAGGTTTGGAACTACTTGAGGGTGAGAAAATTCTGTCATTAATTACTCACCCTCATGTCATTCCAAACCTATAAGACTTCTATAAGAAATCCGTTCATCATATAAAGCAATCCAGTCTCCTCAGAAAATTTGGACTAAACCACTCAATTCATATGGATTAGTTTTACAATCTCTTTATGAACTTTTTAAAGAATCAAATTGCTAGTCACGTAGCTGTCTATGGAGGGAAAGAAAGCTCTCAGATTTTATCAAAAAGATCTTCATTTGTGTTTCGAAGATGAACGAAAGTATTACGGGTTTGGAACGAATGAGGGTGAGTTATTAATGACAGAATTTTCATTTTTGGGTAAAGTAACCCTTTAACCTCTGTGGGTCCAGCATGTGGGAAATCAAATCCTGTCCAGATAGGACTGCTTGTGATTTTTTCATTTCCTCATTATACTGACCTTTTTCAAATACTGTAACAAAATCTGCATTTCTTGTTGTGCTGCTTAGTGCTCTATCACTATGTATTTAGAGATTTTTGCCAATTCTTGGGTAAATATCAAGCATAGCGTTAGTTCTGGCAGGTCACATCAGTCAAGCTTGCATCAGCTGACTCTCGGCTGATCCCCATCTACCTACAGGAATACCTATTACAGCATCCATATAAGGTCCATCAGTATTATCAGCAGCTCATGGCATTGCTCAGGAGCTAATTACCCTCCTCCATCCCCAGCTCCTCCTCTCGTCCAGTCAGGACTTCTGATTCCCCTTCGAAATTGGCTAATTTATCGAATTATGTTGTACATTAATGACATCTGCAATACATTTATGTTGGTTCTGTTCTGTTTACCCAAGGTGGGTTATTGCTGCTCTCCCTGCTCTTATCCATGCTAGGCTGCATGGATGGGCAGGGAGTTCTTACCCAGAACAGAACCATACAGCCAATCCAAACTGTATGCTAATTGTTAATCATCTTTGACGATAGTGGTCCTGACTGAATTGGTAGTTTAAATACTGCTGGCATCCCATCCAATGGAAAAGAAAATGAAATCATTAAGGGGCCACCATAGAAATGGCATCATATCCTCATCTTAATTTATCTTTATACAGTATTATATACTTGCATTTAATTAATTATGCACATACAGTATATATGCATGCATCGTAACACCGCAAGCAGAGAACTCTGTAGGACAGGGACCCTGGAATCCATCCATTTTCATGTAAAATTATACTTAAATTATGCACTTAAGAAATCCTGCCTGGAAACACTTTATATGCTCATAACATTCACATAAAACGATTTTCTGCGTAAGTCACATTAAACAATGCAAAACTTTTGAATAAAAACCCAACATGTTTCGCTGACTATCAGTGTTTTCAATACTCTCATACTTAAATGTCTTGTGCTGAACCCTTCACAATAACCGGCTGAATGGGTAACACTTTAGAATACTGTTCCTTCATTAATGAATAACTACACGAGAATAAATGAGTAATGCATTATTAACACTCTAGTAACTACTATTAACTAACAAGAAACTCTGATTAATGAATTAATAAGTAATAGCGCTCAGTTGAAGGTGGTAGTTCACTATTAGCTAATCAGTAACTACTATTTTTTTCATACCTCCCAGAGAACTACTAAGAACTACTATATACAGGTTCATAATTAACATAAATAATGCATAATCTATAATTAATTCTAAAGTGAAGGTCATGGTAACCCACTAGTAATGACTGAAGTATTACCAAATCCTTCAGAAGGAATTACTAATTATTTGGATCAGTATTCTAAAGTGAGAAACATAATAACTCTTTAGTAACTACTGAAGTCATTGTAATCTTTTGAGGGTTTTGTACATTTTTGTACAGTTTGGTATAGTAATTCCTTTTGATGGATTTGGTAACACTTAAGTAATTACTAGTGGGTTACCATGATCTTCACTTTAGAATACTGATCCAAATAATTAGTAGTTCCTTTAGAAGGATGTAGTAACACTCCTGTCATTACTATCCAAGACCTTACAAAACCACAAAAGATTACAACTGAGCACTGTTCCTTACTAATTGGTTAATCAGAGTTTCTTGTTAGTTGATAGTGTTAATAATGCGTTACTTATTTGTTCCTGTGTAGTTATTCATTAACGACGGAACAGTATTCTAAAGTGTTACCACTGAATGCTTTACAGACACCAAAGTCATTCTGACTACATTATCAAATTGTGACTGATGGAGTGTTTGTCAACAGCAGTCGCATCACAGTACAGATGCTCACATACTTTACAAAAATAACGGATGAAATAAGTATAGGAAAAACTGCTTATAGCTACACACCATATATGTTTACACTGAACTAGGAGATTTAGTTAATGGATTCAACAGTAATAAATGTCATTGTACCACAGAAAAAGTAATGTTTGCACAGTTTGAATTTGTTGGTCAACAAGCGAGTTTAAGAACAAGTACTCTAGTACTAGTCAATTATTCATGCACAACCCAGTTCATGCCTGGATGTAGAGTATAGTTGCCAAATGCCATCCAGATGGGCATATTCTGCATTTCACAACAAATTCAGGGTCCGTGAGAGATCCAGGAGAGGGAACGCTCTGTTAGCACCCTGCAGAGACACAAAGCGGTGGCCAGTCACATGTGCACAGAGACACTTCATCACGTCCTGTGGCAGGCCTGACAGAGAGCCGATCCTCAAAGACTGGTCTGAGGATTGAGATGTTGTTGTTGATATTGTGGATGTAGTGTGCACCAAAAAAAAAAAAAAAAGACGCTTAAAAGTGGAAAATGAATAAAAGACCTTTTAAAAATAAAAAATTCGTACAGACTAGGTCATTCTGTCTCTAGACTCAAATATCTTCAAATTTCCATCTCTCATCTGCAGACTCTCTAATGCACACTGACAAGAGGAGAAATGGAAAATAGGTGTGATGTGGACCTCTTGTATTTGTTTGTTTGAGATGAGGGGGTGTTTCATTTAAAGTGGGGGGAAAAACTTAATGTTTTTGGTCTCGTTGTTGTGCTCCTCAAACCATTCCTGAACCATTTTTGCTTTGTGGCAGGGCGCATTATCCTGCTGAAAGAGGCCACAGCCACCAGGGAATACCGTTTCCATGAAAGGGTGTACATGGTCTGCAACAACGCTTAGGTAGGTGGTACATGTCAAAATAACATCCACATGGATGGCAGGATTTCCCAGCAGATTGCAAGGTTTCCCAGCAGAACATTCTTCTTCCCATAGTGCAATTGTGAATTATAAAGTCCAATTCTGAGGAAAAAAAGACTGACTTATATCCCACAATTCTGACTTTATAACTCGCAATTGTGAGAAAATAAGTCAGAATTGTGAGATAAAAAGTTGCAACTACCTTTTTTGTTTTTTATTCAGTGGCGGAAACAAGCTTCCATAGTTTTCTATGTGAATATATTGTAAAATGTAATTTATTCCTGTGATCAAAGCTGAATTTCAACATCATTACTCCAGTCTTCAGTTTCACATGATCCTTCAGAAATCATTCTAATATGACTTGATGCTCAAGAAATATTTCTGATTATTATCAATGATAAAAACAGTTATGCTGCTTCATATTTTTGCGCAAACTGAAAGAAAATAATACTCATATTCAGCAAGGATGCAAAATTAGTCAAAAGTGACAGTAAAGACATTTATAATGTTACAAATGATTTCTATTTTAAAAAAATGCTGTTTGTTAAACTTTTCATTGAACTTTTGTTCACTGAACTGAAATAAAAACCTGTCAGGGTTTCCACAATATAAACCACAAATATTAAGCAGCAAAAACTGTTTTCATATTGATAATAATAAGAACCATTCATAATAATTAAGCACCAATAATAACTGATCAATAATAACTGCAGCAAATCAGCAAATTAGATTTGTGAAGGATCATGTGAAACTGAAGACTGGAGTAATGATGCTGAAAATTCATCTTTGATCACAGAAATAAATTACATTTAAAATATATTAAAACATAAAATAGTTATTTTAAATTGTAATAATATTTCACAATATTACTGTTTCACTGTATTTTTGATCAAGATAATGCAGCCTTGGTGAGCAGAAGAGACTTCTTTCAAAAACATAAAGAAAAAAAATTCCAAACTTTAGAGTGTATGCCAGGCACTTAATGATGGTCAATAATGGAGTTTGCTTAAGACAGATGACTATCAGTGAGGAGTCCAGATGAACTGAAATCCTGGAAGAACAGCACAGAAAAAAGACACCTGTCTGTTAGAGACTCTGTCACTAAGACTGAATCAGCAGGGGAAACAACACTAGAGAAAGTGTGGAAAATCCTTCAGACCACCACTGTACTTCACTATATTAAAGGGCAGCCAGAATCTGGGTCTGAAAGGGCATTTATCATTTTGTAGAGGGCTCTCAACTGTTTTTAAGTTTAGACCCCTAGTTGATGAATTAGATCCAACTCAGGGTCCATCCCTAAAGTTTCACAGGAATAACAGGCAGCAGTTCATTCCAGCTACAAGCTACACATCAATCTCTCTAAGATGACCATAAAGGTGATGCATGGGGAGCAAAGATCCGCAGTAGTCAAAGAAGGTTCATGTTATCAATGTATTTTATGAGCATTAAAATGTTTGTGCTGATTTAGTGTCACTATTGTATATTAAGAATCTGGCTGCAAGGCAGGACTTTGTGTGTTGTATCTGTAATGGGGGTGTATGCTGACCTATAAGTAGTGCTCTATGAGAGCAGGGCTCATTGATGGTGTGTTTGCAGGAGGTTAATGGGAGTACCAGCGCTGGCAAACATCAGTTTCACTGAGCTAATGCAACACAGCTGCACTCACAAAGCTCTCAACAACTGTGGCAGTGCATAAACAGGAGTGTTGCTGTGGTCCGAGACGGCCGTACACTGCAGGCGCCTGTGGGGGGATTCCTACAGCCTTGAACACTGTGAAACCCAAACTCTGTCAAGTCATGCCAATAAGCCATAGAATCTATGAAGTCATTCCACCTTGCTCTGAGGCTCACTCACTGATCTAGTTAGCGTAAAACAATTATTTGCATACACATACTGAGTTCTTTTTTTTTTTTAATCAGCACCGCTTGTGTCAAAAGCAAGAGTCCTACCAGTGACCCACCACATACATACAACTTAGATTTTGAAGTCACATATGCAGGCATTTTTTTTTTTTTTTTTTGGTAGTATAAATAGTATGAGTAGTAGCGTGTTCACACTAAAAATTCCGAAAATAAAAAGTGCACTTCAAACACCCAGATGAGGCAATTAATTAACTGAACTTAATTAATTAAGTGAACAACGTGTGGAATGTTGGACACTTAATGCACTCAACGGTCACAGCTTTCATTTACAATTAATCATTCACAAACTCTGTGATAATCATATTAAATGTATCTGAATGCACAATTAACTCTATATGAAATGTACTTTGATTATTATTGGCAGCTCCAGACAAACTTTAGTGTATGTTAACTGTTAGTGTATTATAGTCCATAATTAATTTCTCAGTCTGGGCTTTATAATTTAATAATTGTTATTTAAAAAATGCTTTTTCAAGAGTTTCAAGAGTTAAATAAAAAGTCATTTGTAAAGTAATTATCTGATTACCCCTGCATAAACAAACATTAATAAACATGAAAACAGCAATGACATTACACAAAGTCTTGCAGGATATAAATATTTTTGTCCAGACTTCCATGAAGACATAGTATTTTACAGCTATACATTGGCAGTGTTTAGTAGTAATTTGCACAATTATTTGTCTCATACATGGTCTAATTGATGGAGTGGTGCTTTTGCCCCCAAATTCATAAGCATGGATTGCAAATGTATTTATATGGTATTACAATATAAAGGAGGTTTTCTCCAGTGATGTGGATGAAGGTCTCCATCAGTCACAGACTCAAATATATTTGTATTATGGGAGAGTTTGTAGAATTTTGAAACAGCAATTTTGGCATTACAAATGGCGTCCATGTTTCGTAACAAGTAAGTTATATTTCTGAATAAAAGTCATATGTCTAAAAAGTTATCAAAAAGCACATTTGTGTACATTTATGAAACGGAGGACACAACCAATTCACAAAACTAATACTTTACCACGCTTAGGCAGTCAGTTTGGCATGCATTTGTGGATTACATGGTAAATACAAAATTATGTGTATTTGTGTATATGTGAAAGACAAAGGGCTCACTGAGTGAATTCAAAACTTTTGACGAAAACTGTGATGAGCATAACCTGCCTGCTGATAATATGACCCCACAATCCCATCAAAAAATAGCAAAAACCCTGCAACAGTCTAGTTGAAGTGCATGGTCAGTGAGGTCATTGAGAGGTCAGAGAGGTATTGAGAGAGCAGCACTACTCAGGGGTTATGAAGGACTACATGCAAAGTGTGTAGTCATCTCTAAACTGTCTCTAGCACAGTTGATGGAAACAGATGTTAAGAGCAGCGCAGTGACAACAGAAATCACACTGCATCTGTTTCATTCTTCTGGAGCTGCGCATTCAAGAATTAATTCAGTATATTTTAATGTTCACAGGTGTTGCTGCTGTGAAGTGAGTTTGATCCTTTAGGCCAATGTTCCGTTGATCATGTGATCAGCTTTGCCCATTAAGCCCTGCAGACATGTGGGGTGAAGTGGGTGAAGTGGGGGCATACGGGGCAGGAAATGAGTGTTGTGTCTACCAGATTCATACATGTCTAGTGCCACTTAAAGAGCCCTCAAACACTCGAGGGAGAAATATAACATTACACTTTTCATCTGTGCGGGGGAAGAGGATATAATTGACATATTCTGAAATCTGGTGGAAAGGAGTGTGATATATCTAAATAGTTTATTTGAAATTTTAATGTGGACACGTCTATGTATGAAGCTTTGTATCTGGTTTATGGATGAAGACTAACAATATGTACGGCAATACCATAACATTACTAGAAATGATAAACGACTCTCTTGAGAAGAAGTACTTGAAGAGTTAGGTGGCACCGATAGCCTTGGGGGCAGCGTTCCGACATATAGCGCTGTTGTGCTTCGGGCGACCCGAGTTCGAGTCCTGGCTCGTGGACCTTTCCCGATCCCGTCCACCCGCTATTTCTCCCACCTCCCTTCCTGTCCACTCTATACTATCCTATCACAATAAAGGCAAAAATCAAAAATTCAAAGAGGTGTGCTGACTAGCAGTAAATTGCAATTTTCCTCTCTACCTGCACTTCACAACAACACAACCTTGCTTCCTAGGACAACTGCCATTTTACATTTTACTTGACATGAGAAAGTAACATAGGCAGCAATGTGAAATTCAATCAGAGTGGTCAGACTGAAACGGATTTCCAGAAATGTGATTTGAAAAGGATTTCAAACCACATTTTAATGTAGCATAAAATGGATTTGTAAAAAAATTACATTTCATGTGATTCTTTGCTGTTCACACTTGTTAAATACGATCATATATGTACAGTCTGAACAAGGCTTTTCTGTGCGAGTAAATTCTTCAAACACTGCAACAGTTGTGATATGACATCATGCTCAAGTGTTTTTTTAAAAAACATAAATTAAACATATAACAAATAATAATAAATGTAAAATGTATAAGCTACTCCACTTTCCTTAAAGTTTGTGTTCTTTTTAAATACTTTTTAAGACATTACACGGTGATGTATCAGTTTTCTGTTGGTCTCACTTTGGAATGCTGCAAAATACGAAACTTCTTCGCATGAGCTTATGTTTCCATTCTCCCACATTCACATGTGTATTGAATGGAAATGAAAGGAAGTAAAAGTGTATGTGACTGCCTCTTTACTGTCTGTATATGTGGGCTACAGTGAAGGCAGAGCATTCCTTTAGAACCATGATTAAACTGACTGAAGCTACCTGTGCATTCAACGGTTTTAACGTACACCTTCTAGCCCATCAGAATCGAGTTTTCAGACAGATCATGGTAAGAGTGATGACCAATCACAGCATACTTTCGCTACAATCACATTTTGCTTTACAATCAGGGGCGGACTTGTCCTGCATTGGCTTAGAAAGGAAGTAGAGGGTTCTTAAACAATGGTACAGTAATGAAAGCGTCAAGTTATTCAAGACTGAACAGAAAGCCTCAATAATTAGCTATTAACTTATCTAACTGGATTTAACCTTGTGATAAACGTGCGAGTTTGCAAAATAGATTAAACTGTCGTCACATAACAACAGCATTTCCCAGTTTATCAATCAAACATCGACGGATATGAGAAGCAAACCAGCTATTAAACATTAACAGGCCCTTAAATAATACTTTAAACATTAATTAAACGTTTTAACGTTACCATTGTTCGTAGAGAAGATATAGACTTTTTAAATGTGACAGGTTATTGAATTAAATAGCCTATAGATTATGCATTTCATTTAAAAGTAAAATGTCCAGCAGTCAAACACTTGATCACGCAAATATTTCAGATGAATCAGACTTAATCGTTTTTTTATTGTAAAAGTTATTTACAGCATCCAAAATAAATACAAAAATGTATTTTTCAGCATTGCAACCTCTTTATTTGCATTATCCAAAACCATAGCTGCAGTTATGCCGAGGCTCGTACTGGTAGCCTACATCACTGATGGTCATTCAGGCTCATATTTGGTATTATACATGGTATTGTGCAAGTGTGGTATTATAGCTACTGTAGAACGGGACATCCGTTTACTGCCACTGACTCGTCGTTTCTCACCGTGCCGCTTGTAGACAGTATAGCTGCATTTACATGTACACTAATAATGTAATCCGTTTGTTTATAATGATAATGCCTTCTATTTGCTGCATCGCGCCGCGCCGCGCCGCGCCGCGCCGCATGTCCTTAAATTAATTTTATATGTTGGTATTATTCAGTGTTTATAATGCTAATACTTGAACTTCAAAGAATTTTAACCCAAACTGACTGGGTTTCTAGAGAGCAAAGGTTTTGTGAAAAAAGTGGAAGACTTAAACACAAAGTCTGTAAAATGAACTGTTAAAAGGACTTGATGATCACTAGTGATAGTATTTTATTCTGTGTTGTCATCATTCAGGTTGGATTTTAGCTTTAATGTACTTTTTTTTTTTAACAAAGCAGCTGATATTGCCATAGAAACTAGTGGACTGTCGAGTCGCTTTTACGCCAAAATGGCAGAAACGCAGGGCTGCTGCTGGGCGCCGGTGTTAGTGTATATTCTTTGTCATTACTGCAGTGATCTGTAACACCTGAGTGAACCATAATACCCGTCAAAATAGGAGCTCCCTTTTTGAAAGACGGATAATGCAGACCTTATATATAATTACACCCACAAAAATATGTACAAAACAAATTAAAAGATTAATCACAATAAAGTCTGTTACATTTTGTAAATGGGGTGTTTTTATCACACAAACAGCACTTCAGCTCAATTCGAATGATGCGCCCATGGTGGAATAGTACAGAGCTCCTTTCAGAGTTTGTTCCCACCCCGATTGTAAAGCAAAACGTGATTGGTTGTAGCGAGAGTGTGCTGTGATTGGTCAGCGCAACGTGGCCGTTATCTGATTGGCTTGAGTAGTCGGTGGGTGGAGTCGACCTATTTGTGGATTTGTCTACAGTCATGATGCTAGAATTGTTTCAGAATCCACAAATGCATGAGGTGATTCACAAATGCACAGGAAGAGATCCACAAATGCGTGCAGCAATCCACAAATGCACAGAAAGCAATTCACAAATGTACAGGTGGTGATTCACAAATAAATGCAGGCAGAGTTGTGCTTGTGATATAAAAACATATTTGTGAATATGTTTTTTATTAGCAAATCTCATTTTATTTATTTGTGAATTTAATTATTTTTTGTGAAACTCCTAACATATATTTGTGGATCTCATTCTATTAATTTGTGCATATGATTATTTTTTGTGAATATCTTTACATTTATTTGTGGATCATAATCTATTTATTTGGAATTTTGCTACAATTCTACCCCCATACATTTTAACATGTCATGGTAATGTTTAGGTTTTGGATGAAAACATCTCAATGGACAAAGTGAATGTCACTTAAAAGATTTTTCATGTACAAGATTAGTGAAGTGTAAGAATTCACAAAAGCTCAAATGCACCATAAAGCAGACTAAGGTCATCATAGCACTGGGGTTTTGGAATAGAGGGCTTATCTTTGTATGTCTCTGATGTTACGGCCTTTTTTTTTTTCAAATTGGCTAATAAACACACACATGTCCCTGTCAATCAACACGTCTCAGTTCTACTCCAAACGATTGTCCCCTTTCAGCAGGAAACAAACACATTTATGTTCATTCTTTTTCTTAGTAACAACAAGACTTCCGTGGCACTGAACAAAAACAACAGAAAATAAAACTGATCTGGATCTGAGCCTAGAGTTTGACTCAAAATTAACTGCATGTCTCAGTGCCTCAGTGTGACTTGTTCAAGCATTACTGTGCATCTCCACGAGACTCTCAGACGATTCTCATCAACTGAGAATCGTCCACCGTTTCACAGCATGTGTGAGGAGAAAGCAATCCACGTACAGCTGTGCAGCCGAAGGATGTGAAATTTTCTCAGCTACTTATTTTTGTCTCTCAGAAACATTGGTCTATGAAAAACCCTGTAATTATGATAGGAATAATGCTGTTTTTATTGCAAGCAGATGGAGCATGGAGCTTGCTTTAAGAAACAGACAAGTAATATGATATTCATACAGTCAGAATCACAGCACAGTAACATACATCATAGAAGAGACACACTGCTACTTAAAGTTAGGTTAGGCAATTTCGGAGGGGCTAGCAATATCAAGTTAACTTTGAAAGCATAGGATCCCACCCTCCCTTCAGAGCATCTCCAAAGCCATGCCTCCTCCAAAACACATGAACGTACACAACAGAGTCTGCAAAGCGTTACGAGACCAGAGACACCGTTAAATTACCTCATGTCTCAAAGCACATAACATCACAATAATAATGAATGTAAAAATTTACAACTTAATGAGTGTAAACTTACAGAGCTCTGGCTTGTACCACCTGACTGCTGCAGATTAATTTCTCTATTGATAGTGTTGCCATAGAAAAGCATAATTCCGAGTCCAAGGACGTGAACAGCTCCGTGTAGAATGTCACGGGTTGCCATCTCGTATGACATGGCGTGAATGCAGCATAAGCTCGTTGTTTTGGTTCAGGAGGAACTGTAAAAGGTGGCCAGTGTTTGTTTTTGCTGCTCACTGACTGTGTGTCTACAGCTCTGCATAGCCTTATGAAACGTGCTGATGATGATGTGTGATGTCTGCGCAAGCAGGGTGAGCGGAGGTATGGAAATACATAGGTTTACGGGCAGGTAGGACATCGTATTATTGTATTTGGACCGAAAGCAATGATTGGACGAACATTTTTTGGTCCTGAGACTTCCATAGAAGATATATGTACATTTTAAAATATTTAGACCACTTCTATTATTGATTGCTATCAGGATGTGTAGAAAGTTTCAACCATAACAAAAAGTGTTGTATGAAAAACATTGCCTATACCCTACCTTTAAAAGACCCTGTCAACATAGCAGGAAGCAGCTATTAAAGGGTTAGTTCAACCAAAAACGACTTTATTCAACAATGGACGATTTCAAAACACTGCTTCATGAAGCTTCAAAGCTTTACAAATCTTTTGTTTCGAAACAGTGGTTCGGAGTGTGTATCAAATGGCCAAAGTTATCTTGCTGTCAATGGAGGCCTCACTGAGCCATCGGATTTGATCAAAAATATATTAATTTGTGTTCCGAAGATGAACGAAGGACTTACAGGTGTGGAACAACATGAGGGTAAGTAATTAATAACAGAATTTTCATCTTTGGGTGAACTAACCCTTTAATTGAATCAGCAGTCCCTCCACATGCACGGTCTCTCACAATTACTAGCTGACCCAAAGGTATTCTGAGAAATATAATGCATACAGCTGCTCATCTTGAGTTTAAGAAGAATCTGCTTCAGTAGTGGCACACACTTCATAGAGCACTACTGTCAGACGTGGGGCTGTACGCTGGTGTAATTTGTGATATTTCACCTTAACTGTGTGTTTAAATGAGAAGATGTTAAGAGCAGCTCATCCAGAGGCTCATCATGAGTCACATGAGCATGAACAGAAGGACAAAACACTGACAGACACACTCAGCAGGGGCCACGCACTTTCTCTCACTTTCTCTCTCTCAGGGTTCACAAGACTTTCCGCAGCATCACTGACTGATGTGATACAGTGTATGTCTGAGATAAACACATCAACCAAACGAGACATATTAAAACACACAAATAACTGTGTTATTTTCTTATAAATCTTTAAGACGTATGTGATCATCACTTTAAAGATCATTAATGGCACTTGAAAATATGTCAAAATTTCCCTATAATTCCTATTCATCTAAGATTAAGTCCGATCTATTTTATCTCAAATATTTAATTACATTAAGTGCCGCTTTAGTCCGTGCAACAGCATGTACAGAATAGTAATATTTAATCTAAGTTGTTCATTCGCAATGCATTTTATATAAAGTGATTCACAAAAATAAAACTCACCACCTTTAAACAAAAGTTTTCGGCCCGTCCAAACACATGGGATCCGCTGAAATGAGCGCCTCTTTTGTTCAAATATTTTCACAGAAGCGCGCAAAGAATCGAGTGATGAACACTTACTCTCCTTCAACTCCACACAAGACGCGACGCGAAAGAAACGCAACTTTATCATGACGTCACACGGGAAAAGCCAATAGGAACAGCTGCTCTGTGTTGAATGAAAGTCACAAAAGCATCTTGAGCCCAAACGCCAATAGTACGAATTTATCTCTTCCTATTCCTAATCAAACACACCTGAATAAACCTAAAATGGATGGCTCGGACATCCTACATGTGTAGTAGCCTACTGTGGGTGCTGTAATGTGTAAATGTGTAATCTGTTGGTGAAGAGGGATGGAAAACACTGATCTTGAGTATCACTTAAACCAGTAATTTGGACAGTAATAATTTTAGCTACTACTGATCAAAGATCAACATTTGCTGATATTAACTGCACTGCTATCGAGTGCTCACTACTTAAAATTGCATAAACTTAGCCACCATGTTAAGACTGTTTAAGAACTAGACAAATTAGCAGTTAACCAAGGGGTAATCAGTCTTACTTTTCGTAGTAAAATTATACCAAACTACCTTTTTAGGTAACTGAGTTAAACAAGTTATGAGCAGTCTTGAAGAAAACAAATTAGTTGATTAACTTTAAAGACTAGTCTAAGCAGTTTATGCAACTTACACACGGACTGTTAATCTCTAAACAGAATGCTTGTGTTTGGTGAGATGAAGTGGCGCCATCTCGAGTTCATGCAGACAATTCTTTCAACAGTACTATTGTTAGGATTCAGTACCGCGTGAGGACCCTAGACCTGATTCAAACCTGAAACAAACAGACCCACAGAAATGATTCCGCTTTTAATTTGTATTATCTTTCCACCTTATTTGAACGAAATAGTAGGACCTGTTCATTATGGTACTGATGCAAACTTGTAGGTCAATGTGTTATAATTATTCATTTATCAAACATAAACACACTATAGTTTTGCCATTTACTGCGCTTCGCGATTCTTCTAGTTACGTATAGCAGCGAATGAAACGATATACAAACAGAAATACTTCCGCGTTGAACTAGGTCTTTCTTTTTAAGAAAACGGAATTTTAAACAGAGCGGGGTCCGTTCATATGATGTAAAAATCTCAAGAATGTTATCAGCTTATATATTGGTTAGGAAAATGTGTCATGAGGACATGACAGGACCAAGCAGATGGTGGTGAAGACCGAGCAAGGCACACTAAATGAAGCAGAGATCTGATACTTTACACAGACTCTAAACCAGTCTATAGCTGCCTGGCAAATCTCAGGGAGCAGGGCAAGGAACCACCAAGACACAACAAGACAACATGAAAAACAACAAGAGACAACAGCAAAATAAAGCAGGCAAAAATGAGTAGAGAAACAAAATAAAGAACTACATTATAACTGGAACTAGCAAAGTAAAAAAAAAAAAAGAATAAACAAAAGAAATATTACAAGACTGCTACCTTGCAGAGAACTAGAGAGAAGAAGAAATAAGCAATACAATCTAAATCAAAAGACAAAACCAAAATAAAGACTAGAGAGACCTAGAGCAAAAAGACTTAAACTAGACTAGAATAACAAAACATTAAAAAGGAGGAAAAAGGGGAGGGGGTTATCTATTTATCTATGTATCTATCTTGTTGCCTCTATTGTTTTGTAAATTTGCTCTTCTATGGTATTTAAGCGAAACCGGGTTGTTTAATAGGATTTAGGTCTTTCTTTCATTCCACACTACAACCCGGTAGGTGGCAGATATGCACCTTTAGCTGGTTTGTCAACCGCCATAAATCGAAAAGAAAAAGAAGCAGCTCCTTTGGGACACGCCTACTTCCTCTGAGCAGCTTCCGTCGCGTTATCATTGGTAATATAGGCCCTGTCCCAAATGGCACACTTCATAGCACTTTCGGTCTTGTGGACTTACAGTGGCTACTGTGTGCGCGTGTCCGTTAAGTCCACAAACCTATGGCTGCGTTCCACTCCGCTTTTAGACACGCACTCGCGAACTTCCCTAAGCACTTCCCCTCGGGGGACTCCCTGCCGCCATTCTGAAGTGTGTTCCACTTCGTGAAGTGGACGAGAGAAGTTTATATGGACACACCCTTGCTCCCTCGATTTTGACAGAGTGAGCGAGTCTACTTCATATGTACACTTTAGGCAGCTCCATATACCACAATGCAACACGATTGTGACGTCACTGCATGTCGCTTTTAATTTACCCCACCACAAACAACTCTATGACATATTAATTTTTTTTTTTTTAAATATCTAAAACAACCCAAACACAGCTATTTACATACAGAATGCTGCATTAAACAGTTTTGTAAGGGAAAAAATGTAAATAATAAATCAACTCCATAGCAGATTCCAAGTGATCAAGGGCTTAGGACGTTCCAATTCAGCCCTTTGCAAGGGTTCCGCCAGTAGTGGGCACTCGTGCAACGTAAGCAATGACGTACATCCGAGTCAACGAGACTGAGGGAAGTTAGCAGGGAAGGGCATTTAAAAAACGAACTGGAACGCAGCCTATGGACTTGACCACTTGTCTACTTACATGACATATTTCCTGTATTTGCCCCAAGTGCTCAAGTGGGCGAGGAGACTGATGGGACACACTTATAGTCTTGCAAAAATTGCAAGTGTTTACAGAGCTTTTTTTAATATATATATTCAATACTTTGTATTTTAAAATAAACTTCTAAATGTATGTTCAGTAGTCGCTATGCAACTAACAGAAGACAATTTTAAAATTGTAAAAAGCAGCTGCAGATGTTGTACAAAATACACATAGCCTATTTTTTTTTGCACCAAATACAATGTGCAGCATATATGTAATATCTAATTAATTTAACTTGCAGTTGAATGTTTTCATCCGCATCTCACGATTTCGGGGCACAATTTCGGCCCTGTCCCAAATGGCACCTTAAACACTCGTGGTCTTCCTACGAGCAAACAGTATAAGTGCTTTTTTTTTTTTTTTTTATAAGTTCTTTGCTACGAGTCTGCACTTTCGTGACGTAGCGCCGCTTTGACTGTCGGGAAGAAGTCTGCTGCGGAGCTCAAACCAGTGAGGGCTTAGCAAAAGTGCGCATCGAGGGCGCATTTCGGCCGCAAAGGGGGCGCTCGCGAGCACCCTTCTGAGACCTAAAATTGACAAATGGGACACTCTATGGTCTCAGTGTTGCCAATTTGTGGATTTTATCGCCAAATTTAGCTACTTTCTCATTGTTGCTGCGACTTTTATTAATGTTTTGCGACAAGGAGCTATTTTAGCTATTTTGAAATAAAATTAGCGATTTTTTGGAGATTTTTTATTTTGGGCAATTAAACTCTGGCACTGGTTGGCCACACCCTGCCGGTAATCTCACGTCCGCGCTCAATCCTGCTATGAGCCTGCACTGAACACACAGACACAGCAATACGCATGAAGAGGCGCTCTATAGAGTTTAGCTGAATGAGTAAAAAGTTATCAGAGAGGGTCTGTCCAGAAACTAATAATGAATATAGTGAACTGTGGACTGTCTAACCAGCATGCCAGTGATAGCCAAGTCCGTACTGCTGAAGGGCAAAAGACCCTGAATCCGGTATGGTTTGTATGGTATTGATTTTTAATTAGGATAATCTGTTAATATAATGTATATCAGATATTGGCAGACATAACTATTATATTGTAAGACAATATTGGACAGGTCATATATAATATATATTCACAAACACGTACACACACCCATAAAAATGAATCCTAGTCTGTCGGTATATATAATTTATGACATTAGCTTTTAAGATATCAAAAATACACGGAGTCAAGATTGCTGCAGGAGACCAGAACGGTCGTATTTATTTTTTTCAACTTTCTGCGTCTTAACCACGCATCAACAAAACTCTCTAACTCTTAAAGGGGACGTGTCAAATATGCATGTGTGTGTATGTCGGTGATGTGCGAATTATATGTGAATTATAGATCAGTGATGTGTGGGTTGCTTGTATCTGACCCTACAACATTTTTTTTTTTTTTTTTTTTTTTTGAATATACACATATGCAGACCTGTTTATACTTTAATTTCATATTTTGGGGACTTTTTATGAAAAATTGAGACTTTTGAGGGTGGTCCTAGAGATTTTCCGAGGGAGGGGTTTGCCAACAGTGTAACGGACACGCGCACGCGGCAAGCCATAAGTCCACAAGACTAAAAGTGCATAGAAGTGTGCCATTTGGGACAGGGCCTTCGGCGAGTCAGCGGCGATTCAGGAAGTAAATCCTTTACAGTGAGGAACAACCGATTGGTAAGAGTTTTCAATAGCTGAGTTTTCTGTTGGTATGTCAGATGATGATTATAGGAATTACAACAGCAACAATAATCTAGCGGAAACTCTTAATATACCATAAAGATAAATGACGAACAGTGTTTATTTACATAACCCGATGCTAAGGCTAATCATTGGCTGTAGCTCAAATCTTAGTGAGCTGCCTACCTAGTCAAAGATAAGGTGACATTATAGGTGCCCGTACCAACACGATGTCGAGGTAGTTAAGCGCACCGTCTCTTAAGTGAAAAAAAGGTTTGCAAATCTTTAATAAGCACTGATTACAGAAACATTAAAATCAATGAAACGGTTCTTTAACACACAATGGCCTCTGTTGTGGGCTATTTGAAAGTAAAAACAACAACAAAACAGTCATGTTCCACAACATGTCTGTAAATGTATAATAATAAATCATTAACAGTTTTTCCCATAACTGAAACAATTCAAAACAAAATTCAAGAAACAGCCAAAATGTAAAGAGAAAGATACAGAAGTGAGTAACCCTTTACAGTAAGCTCACTAACAATGAGAAATATTTTTACCAGATTTATTAAGCTATATTAATATTAGTTCATAGTGCATTAACTATTACTACTATTACAACACAAGATACAACTTTTGATCTTAAAAATGTATTAGTAAATGTTGAGATTACCATTAACATATTAATAAATGCTGTAAAAGTATTGGTCCTTGTTAGTTCATGTTACTCTAAGTCTTATATCAAGTTTTACCCAGAAAATCTAAGGCTTTGTTTTGGCCTTTCAGAAATTGTAATTAATCCTGTAATGACCCACATAAAATTACATGAAAACACATATCACACATATGATAACTTGCTCCAAATTATGAAAAATACTCTATTACTGAAAAAAAAAAAAAACAACAACCCATAATTACCTAGTTTACAAATATAAGCTAGTTCACGAGTTCACATATCCATATAATTAAATAGAGTAAAGTTATGCGTATTTGGCGTCCAGGGAGAGGGCTCTGAGCTCGGAATTTTGGCCCGAACCCAGAGCACTCCCCGGTGTAGTAAAAGTAGATAGAACTAGAAGTGAGGAGATGGGGTGGAGGAGGGATGCTGATAAACTCTCAGATGAACAGAGGTAAATCTGCTAAATTTATACCTCTTGTCATTGGTTGAGTTGATTAACTGAATGCTCTCCACCTGTGTTAATTAGGTTAATTATCTGAACCTGCTCCTCCCGAACATTGTTAATAAAACATCATTTGTTATAGTAGCCTCTGTGCCAACTAGCCCTGGGGCCCGTTTCAATAAGGAGGTTCAACCAGCCCTGAGTTCAAACTTGAACTCTGAGTTGACTTAGCATGAGATAGGAAACTCTGAGTTTCCCCTCATTGTAGGGTTAACATATACAGAGTTTTTACTTAACCTCCTTTCTCCACTACATGGAGAAAGGAGGTTAAGTCTTTTAGGACTCCTCTTTAAATGTTGTTTATGTGTTAGATGTGCGTAACACACTGTACGATGATACATGGATGTTCACAGTGATCAGGGTAATAATGGTATTCGTGCATGTAATTTACAGTCTTACAGTCATGTTGCTCTTCCAGAAGCTCTTCAGTGTTGGCAATCTCATCAGACACCTCTGCACCAGAAAACAGCTGCCCATCCTCACACTCTTCACAAAGGTACATTTGCTGTCTTTCTCAGCGATATATGTCATTCTCTCACATGTAGGGATGGACATGATTGCTCACAAGTGAGAGAATGTGTTTGTCCTCTCCAATCAGTGGTGGACGAAGTACACAAATCAAGTACTTGAGTAAAAGTACAGATATGTATAATAAAATAATACTCAAGTGAAAGTATATAGTGGTTGTTTTGAATTTTACTTGAGTGAAAGTACAAAAGTACTTGATTTTTAATATACTTAAGTAAACAAGTACTGATTGATTAATGTTTATTTTGTAATTTTTATTACAAATACTTACATATACTTTTATGCAGAAAAGCTTAAAGGGATAGTTCACCCAAATCTTTGGTTCCCAAAATTCTTCAACATATCTTCCTCTGTGTCAGGAATGAAAATGAGGCTGTGAGGAATAGAATTACACAGCGTGTTCATCGGATTGTACTGTTGTTTAACAACATACCAATTGTTCAGTTGTCTTTCCGAAAAGACAAAAACTTTAAGTTGCAAGTTGAAAATGACATTATCTAGGACCTTTATACAGTGTGTGCGAATAGCTGCGTTTCCATCCACATATTTTTATGCACATTTTGGGATATTGCATAAAAAAAAAAAAAAACTGCTGAGCACATCAATTCTAAAAATGCGCATAAATCAACTCAAAAAAGTGCATCAATTCTAAAAATGTGCATAAAAAAACGTATCCGCTCATTTGAGTCGGATCAATTTTTTTTTTTTTATCCGATAAGAAAACATGCGCATAAACTAGGAAGGAAACCCATTTACTGAATAAATTTCTCAATGTGCATCAAAAAAATCATGTGACTTTGAACGATGAGACTGCATAACTGGAGTAATCAGTGGATGATGTTTTTGTACAGCATCTGAAATGCCTGAGTTCAGTATAATTACCTCCCAGAACTGTCTTACACGACTGCGTTTACAAACAGCAGGCATCTGCCTCTGAAAGATAACATGACAGCGTTTGTTTCATCTGCGCGCTCTGATGCGCAAGTCAGATAATAAAATTAGTATATACAGTGGCTTCTCCTACATTTCTTAGTGAAATTTTGCGCCAGTTTATCAGGAACTGACGATTTTGTTTTCTTTAACTCACTGGATTGAAGCGCTTCTTAATTTGCAAATAGTGAATAGCGAATGCAATATTCCAATTTTGCGCACAAGTTAAATTCACACATTTGGATGGAAACATAGCTATTGTAAAGACTGCAAGTCTATCCCTCACAGCCTCGTTTACGTCTGTGTTCAATTCAGTATGGCATCTAACCTGACTAAGGTCTGTTGTCTACTTATGTTGGCTGCTGCTTCTTCTTCCAAGACCAAACAAAAACAAACCAAGACTAAAACAAACAAAAATCTTCTAGCTATGACCACCAAACTTGGGTTTGACCTTCGGACTGTTCTGACTCGGCTTGCTATTTCTTTTCTAACCGATCAGACTTACGGTTTTCATAAACCGGATGATGAAGTTAGTTACTTGTTAAAACAAGTTAGCAATGTGCTTGAACATGTTAACATTTTATTCTTTATAAAACCTTCAAACTCCAAGCTTTCAAAGTTATTTTAAACTTTTAGACAAGGCTTTGTCAAGCCAACATCAAACTTTGTCATCAAACTTTATTCATCTAGTTTAGCAATGGAAGACCAAAGCACATTTTATATGATCTGGGACTCCTTCCTTCACTTTTTAGAACAGAATCACTAACAATGTGTTTGATCATGTCCCCTATGAATATGGTATTTGTTGTATATTACTATTTTATTGCTCATTTGCATTAACATTTGCTTTACCTGTGCTGAGTTGTCACACCTCATTTTGCATTTTAACAATGGCCTTCTGTCTTCAGTAGAACACAAAAGGAGAAATTTTGTTAATGTAGGTCTTCCATTATATGCATACCAAAAACTGCACATTGCAGAAATAGTAGACGTAGTATTCTCAACACAGCCTGTGAAGTTCAAGACCGTAGTTCTTCCCGTCAATGTACTATAGGCCAGTGGTTCTCAACTCCAGTCCTCGGGACTCAATGCTCTGCACATTTTCTATGTCTCTCTTACCTGACACACTCAGTTCAGTTCATGGAGTCTCTCCTAATGAGCTGATGATCTGAATCAGGTGCGTTAAATAAGGGATACATACAAAATGTGCAGAGCAGTGGGTCCCGAGGACTGGAGTTGAGAAACACTGCTATAGGCAACATCGATTCATTAACATGCATGACTTGATCATGCGAGCTACACAGAGTCCTGTTCAGATGACTCTGGCTGTTTTCAGGACCCGTGCCCTTTGTGTGATGAAGCAAAAGAAGCACTTGAGCCGTATAAACATAGGGTAAGACAATTACTCTGTTTACACTACGCTCATACTCATTTGATCACATCTGTTTAATGCGCGTGTGCTGTTCACTGTTTCAGTTTGAGCTGCTGGAGGTTGATATCACCCTTCCGGAGAATAGAGTCTGGTTTGACAGATACAGATATGACATCCCCGTCTTTCATTTAAATGGACAGTTTTTGATGATGCACCGTGTGAACTCAACACTCCTTGAAAGGCGCCTGGATAAAACGACTGCAACTGAACAATAATATCTGGAGATGTTATGCATTGTTTTCTCTTCATTTCAAATAAAGTTTTTCACCATTAGTTGTACTCTGATTGTAAAATGGCCTAATTTCTGGACCTTTGGGTGCTTTGCAATTGGAAGGCTGCATCCTAGCAAAGAGTATAGAACCCAAGAGGTGAAACTCTGATGCTTTTTGGGTAACTGGACAATAGAATCCATCACATCTTACGCACCCAAAATCAGTGAATCTCACAGCCAAATCAGAGATGCAATAGAAAATTTCTCAAATTCAGTAAATTTTATGACACCTACAGTTAATGTTGTATTGTCTTAACCTATATATGTTTTATGTGATCATTTGTGGAATCCAATCATTACACATCTGAGGTAACGTAGTTGGCCTACTTTGAGTATTTCCATTTTATGCAAATTTACATATTTACTATTAATAGTAAATTAATAAATTTAAGATCATCATGTTTGTAGCGTGATCCAGGGGATTAAAACGTCACGCTACAAGCATAATGATCTTACAGAACATGATGCATTGCTGTGTCTGTTATCCCATAATTGCCACTTTTGGACACAGTGGCTGTTTTTTTTGTTTTGTTTTCATAGTCTTGCTTTAACGGACATTAATATAAGACAACACTGCAAAAATGGTTTCTGTCAAGCTGTTATATTCTGTTATATATTTATTGTCCAACATTCCCATTTTTTTCTGATGCATGTCCTTAATTTCATATGTTGGTATTAATTCAGTGTTTATAATGCTAATTACTTGAACTTCAAACAATTTTAACCCAAACTGGGTTTCTAGAGAGCAAAGGTTTTGTGAAAAAAGTGGAAGACTTAAACACAAAGTCTAAAAAATAAACTGTTAAAAGGATTTGATGATCACTAGCGATAGTATTTTATTCTGTGTTGTCATCATTCAGGTTGGATTTTAGCTTTAATGTACACTTGATCCTAGTAAGGCTGCATATCTGCTTATCATCATCAAGCTTGATTTTGTCCATGAAGAATTGATTGGATGGTTGTGGTTTGCTATTGGTGGATCTCATGTGAGTAACAGGTTGCCCCGCCCTCATCATCAGAGAAGAGATGTGGGGAAAGGGAAGTTATTTTAATTAAAGATTACAGAGCACATTAAAAAATAATAATAATAAAAAAAAAATAATAAAAGTGCATGGATAAATAATTTATAATAAATACAGCAATATTCCACAAAAAATTAAGTATTGTCAAATTTGATTTCATGGTGACTTTAAGTTGAGATGTTTAGATAAATGGGTTTAAGTGAGTAATAATATCTAACCTGAAGGGGGGGAAAAAACATTTATTTAATGTTATCTTCATTAAATCTGTAACAACATTGTGAACTTTTCATGAAGACACGTTTGGTCATTAACTTTTATGCATCCTTATGTGAACACGACGATAGTTCTTTGCATTAAAGACCCACGACTGGCAGATCAACGTGTGACTACATTTCTCTCTAAAATGAAATTAAATTAAATTGAATGTGGAGGATTTTAACTGACAAGATGGTTGACAAGGCAGTTTAACAATGACAGGATACATGTAACTAAGTGATAGATCGGCCCGTTAAAGATGCAATTATGACGAAGTAGTATGTCCCAAAGCTTGCCTACAATTCTGCTACACTTTTTCACAAAAAAGTACATAATTTTAGTACATAACAAATACAACTGAACCAGCTAATTAAGATCTTCAGGAGCACTTGATAATTACATACAGGTGTGTTGGATCAGGATCGGATCTGAACTCTGCAGGTAGGTAGATCTCCAGGAACAGGATTGGGCACCAATGTTTAGGGCATAGTAAGTAGGATGTAGCATAAGATTATAAGAATAAGGACGAAGAATAAGGTTAAATTTGAACAAATAAATGTTTGTTATGCGTTTGAAGTGATGTAGTGTACAAAAAGGTCATTTGCACGAGTGAACTTAAATTAGTTTAATAGGAACTGTGGTGAACATAATTATATATATAATTATATAGGCCCTTATTCACTGGCTGGACAGCGTGACCCAGTAGCACAAGCGGACCTTATTTGCATTTTTCTATTCTCTGATAATGCAGCACGGATCAACCTGTGACTAAGCTGATCTGCTGATCAAACTGTATTTAGCTTTTATGTGGTCAAAAATAACACTATGCTCTGTCCATATGAATTCGGTTAAACTTTTCTATTTTTCATATTATTATTGTTATATTTGCTTTATTTTCCCTTTCATTTCATGTGTCTATTTACCTTTATTTATCTGTATTTTTTATCATGATATGGGGATGTAAAATATTTGAAAAAAAAGATTTTGGTCAAGCTCAGGTAAATAAATTTTAACAATTAAACAATATCAATTAAATAGTATAGATCAAAATGTCCACCCTGTTAGGGACAAAAAAACAACAGTTTAAAATAAATATTAATCTATGGGCATTGTTTACATTTTCTTAGAGAACTCATGTCCCTTAGCATATCAGTTAATAAATTATCAGAATATATATATACTCACACTCATTTTACATTTTTTCGTTTTCAGATACAAATGCCTAAAAAGCGTTTTTGTTCACTTTTTTCTTAGTTACTAAGTACTACATTGATACTTCAATAAATTTTCATTGTTACTTAATTATTATTAGTGTTTTTGTGCTATTGAAATTATTGTATATATACAATTATATATATTTCTATATAATGATATTTATATTTTTTTTTATATAATAATGATATATATATATATATGTGTGTGTGTGTGTGTGTGTGTGTGTAAACAATTCACGCTGCCTGTAAGTGCTTAGAAGCTTGTCACCTCTCTACTGCAATCTTGGCCCATTCCTTGGCCCATTCCTCACTTGAAAAAGCTTCCAGATCACTGATAGTCTTTGGTTTCCATGTTACCACTGCTTTCTACAAATTCCACCAAATATTTTCAATGAGATTTCAATCTGAATTCATGATGTCCTTCATACAGTCAAGATTTCTACTTCCTGCAACAGCAAAGAACCCCCATAAAAAGACTGGACCATCTCCATGGTCAGACATGGTTCTTCTGCTCATAAGCTTTGCCTTTTTTTGCACCAGACGTACCGCTGATCCATGGGTCCAAAAAGTTCCAGTTTGGTCACATCCCTCCATTAAACATTCTTCCTCAACTCCACAGGTATGAATTTAAGCATATTCAAGTCAGCCTTTTACGTCCTTCTTGGTCAAGAGTGGCATTCGCCAAAGCTGCAAAGCTTATGAGCAGAAGAGCACCATCTCCATGGTCAAACATGGAGGTGGTCCAGTCTTGTTATGGGGTTCTTTGCTGTTGCAGGAAGTAGAAATCTTGACTGTATGAAGGTCATCATGAATTCTTTGAAGCCATTTTGGCAAAGATGGTGATGTCTTCGGTGCAGAGACTGAAGCTTGATGATCAATGGACTTTCTTGCAGGACAGCCATCCCAAAGTATACATCCAAATCTACTTAAGCTTGGCCTGTACAGTCTTCAGATTGAAATCTCATTGAAAATATTTGGTGAAATTTGTATAAAGCAGTGGTAACATGGAAACCATAGACGATCAGTGATCTGGAAGCTTTTTCAAGCGAGTGTGGGATTACAAATTTAAGAATCTGTTTAAGATCTGCTGATCCTACATCCTGACATAAAACCACATGAAATACTAAGGTGAGGTTCATTGTATTTAGCATTTTAAGGTAAAGATGATGACAGCAGATGAATGATTCTGTTAAGCAAAGTTTCCAGCAAAAGTTTTCTGCCGGTTCCTGTTCTCTTTATTGTATGTCTAATGAGTCAGATTACTGAGATTCTCCCCTTTTGTCTTTAATGGCTCTTGGAGCCCCTGTCCCATTTATTGAATAGTTATGCTGATTGAATTAGGACTTGCGACACTCTAGAGTCTGGGGCGGGTTCCTATACCTGGATACTTCATTTGCATGCTTTGTTTAAGGTCGTCAGCCAGGTGCTTTGTCTCTAAGCACTGCCCCCTAAAATGTATATAAACTACAATGTACACTGCCTTAGTTAGACTTGATGACTGCAGCTACCAACAGCACGTGTTCTCAATAAAGAATCTGCTGAAGATACATCCAAGTCTCCTAGTCTTCGCTTCTGAGATTTCCAACACGAGGAATGGGCCAAGATTGCAATATAAAGGTTACAGAAGCTTCTAAGCACTTACAGGCAGCATTTATTGGAGATTATAAAGAATAAAAGATTCTGCACAAAATGTGACTTTTGGGGGTTGAATAATTTAAGTTTAGAGCCAGTTTGATTTTTTTCATTTTTCATCAACTTTACATTGCCAGAATCACTTAAATGTGTAAATTAATATTATTATACTTTGTATAATAGTTTACTGATGTCTTTGATGAATTGTTTTTTATAAAATTTTGTTCTCAGCAGCAAAATGTCTTGCAGGTTAAGGGGGTTGAATAATTAAGTTGACTTGGAAAAGCCAATTTACTGATCTGCTACTTAAGCTTATTATTCTTCTTCTTAGACTAAATTTCTAAATGCTACTCCTCCAAGACTTTAAGCTACAACCACCAAACTCAGACTAGACCTTCAGACTGTTCTGACTCGAGTTGCTTTATCTTTTCAGACTGATCAGACTTACAGTTTTCCTAAAAATGCTGATCAAAACTTGGAAAAAATCCTATAGACTTTAATTGACGGAATGTTCAGATGAGCCAAGACTGTTCAAACTCCAACTGTCAAAATTCAAATTTTGACAGTTGGAGAGGCTCATCAGACTCCATTAGCTGCCATTCTATGTACTATTTCTAAACCGTTGAGACTCATTTAAACTTCGATTCTATCTAATATTTCTAATCAACCAACCATCCATCCATCCATCCGACTATCTTTTAAACTACTAAACTAAAACAAACAATTTCAAACTGAAAAACTTCAAAATTCAAGCTTTTAAAACTACTTCAAACTTTCTGGCTAGGCATTTTCAAGCCAACTTAAAGTTTGTCTACAAACTTTTTTTTTTTTTTATCTAGTTTTGATTGCAACTGTGTCTGTGTGATATATATATATATCACACATACATACTTATATTGTTTTATATTATTTTGCTAATATGCACATTTGTAAATTTTTGTGAACAGATTAGTTGCTTGTTCTATTCCATAAAATGAGTTTTTCTCATTTACACTAGATGTACCAAAAGTAGTTTACACTTGTCCATAAAATTAATTTATGCATCTAAAAGTTACGTAGAGCTTTGTGTCCCAGAGTAACCAGAGTATTTATGATTTCCTAAAAGCAGTCTACTGTCAGAATGAACATGCATCTTCATTCTGCCCAGCTGTCATTTTTTTTGTTACGCATTAGTTGGAACAGACAAATCACATGTCATGAACAGGCCTTTACCTTTGAACTAGGACTTAAACCAGTGAAGTGCAGCCATTCTCATGATACCCAGGGTGACAGGAAGATTTACAAATTCATTTTTATAATGGAGTCACATAACATGGCTGTTAAAGTGTAAAGCACATGGAAATACAATGGTTTGGTAAATAACTTAGTGTTGGGACACACTGACTATAGGAACAGTTAAAGTGGCCAACTGTATTATTGGTATGGCATTGCCTCTTTTGCTCCAGAAAGCATTAACTATAAAAAAAAAAAAAAAAAAAACAGCCATGTTGTAATTACTGTACTAATAAGATTTAAATTAGTAAAAAGCATTCACATCCTTGTAGAGCTCGTAATTACAGCTTGTAAGCAGAATTTTCTGAGGTCCTACTTGTACCACGTGACTGCTGTATAAACGCCTAAATGAATCTGCTGCGGTCAGGTGGTAGTGTTGCTAAAGAAATGCATAATTCCCAGTCTGAAGACACGAACAGCTCAGAATAAAACATCACATTGTCATCTCAAGACTGCCTAGTTTTACTTTTATTCATTTCACAGATGATTGTAATTACTGTAATGAAAAGGAACAACCTGAAAATACATTCAATCAACACTTTATTTAATCATTTGAAATATAAAGGCTGCAGCAAAAACAAAAAACATGCAAGTGACAATTCTTAAAAGGTTAAATCAAAATATGTGTAAGGCTAGTGTTTGTTAGATAGTACAGACAAGAGTACAAAATACAACTTCAGCATCTCAGCTCAGACAACCTGATCTGTTTAAAAAAGTACAGTACTGAATCTTGAGGTTTAATAGCTTGCACACTGTAATAACTGATCATATAAGCAGGCAGTGTTGTCAGGGTCCGCTGGCATGACCAATGGCTCAATCAACAATCCTCTATGGAGGAGACGTGCTGCATCCGAGTGCCAATATGCAGTAAAAGAGAAATGCGTTTCAGACCCAAAACTGCAGCGGTTTGAGATTTGGCTGGTATATCCTATCCAATAAACACCCTAGACCTCATAGACAGAAAATATTCACTGATCAATGGAGGGAAAAAAAAAAGTCACTTCTCATAAAAAAATAATGTGCTTACAAAACAATGAAGTCTGACAGTTGGAATTGTTCAGTTGACAGGTTAGTAGAGCAATCACGTGCTGCTGAAGAGACGTTTTAGGCCCTGTGATTGTGTAGTGAATTACTTTTGAACAGCTGCTTTAAATACAATGATAAACTTTAACATTATTCAAACTACCATGCAAATGTGTCTACTGTCTGTAATAACTTCACTAAAACTATTAGCCATTATAAAAACTGTCTATAAAAAGACCTAAAATGCCATCTTATAAAATATAAACATGATAAAAAAAAAAAAAAGGGTTAGTCACAGAATCTGTTGCAGACAAGTTCAGAAAAACATCCTCAATCACAACTCACACATGAAAATAAAAACATTTGATTCATTAAATTTAAGCTGATAAACACTCACAAAAACTGGAGAGATTTTACAAGCATAAATCAAAAAAAAAAAAAAAAAAAAAAAAAAAAACCACTTCTCACTCAGAAAATAGACCACACAGGAAGCTTTATGGTGGTTAAGCTGGCAGCGCCGATTGGCTGAAGTGTTTATCACATGATCAAACAACCTCTCTTGGCAGTACGTGGATCTCCCTGTGAAAACATATACTGTGAAACACTGAGCCAGAACCTTATAAATGACACACTCTAACACACACACACACACACACACACACACACACACACACTCTAACACACACACACTCTAACACACACACACTAACACACACACACTAACACACACACACTAACACACACACACTAACACACACACACACTAACACACACACACACACACACTAACACACACACACTAACACACACACACTAACACACACACACTAACACACACACACACTAACACACACACACACTAACACACACACACACTAACACACACACACACTAACACACACACACACTAACACACACACACACTAACACACACACACTCTAACACACACACACTCTAACACACACACACTCTAACACACACACACTCTAACACACACACACTCTAACACACACACACACTCTAACACACACACACACACTCTAACACACACACACACACACTCTAACACACACACACACACTCTAACACACACACACACTCTAACACACACACACACTCTAACACACACACACACACACACTCTAACACACACACACACACACACACACACACACTCTAACACACACACACACACACTCTAACACACACACACACACACTCTAACACACACACACACACACACACTCTAACACACACACACACTCTAACACACACACACACACACACACACACTCTAACACACACACACACACACACTCTAACACACACACACACACACACTCTAACACACACACACACACACACTCTAACACACACACACACACACACTCTAACACACACACACACACACACTCTAACACACACACACACACACACTCTAACACACACACACACACTCTAACACACACACACACACACTCTAACACACACACACACACACTCTAACACACACACACTAACACACACACACACTCTAACACACACACACTCTAACACACACACACTAACACACACACACTAACACACACACACTAACACACACACACACACACACACACACAACGAGGTTTGATACATGCAATAGATGAAGCAGATGTGTGCTTGATATCAGACCTGCTGAAAGAAATGCTCCTCAATGACTTCAGCTTCCTTTTCTTCCTCCTCCTCTTCCTCCTCCACTGCAGTCTTGAATACTGTGCTCCTCACGGCTACTTCCTGTAAGGACAGTGACACTTCAAAACAGAACCAATCTTGCCCTCTACTGGCCACTTGTGAGCAATGACTAATGCATGATGAAAAGAAATGTCATGATGGATGTAAAATGAGAGGTACGATCATATGTAGACTGTATATTTATTTTAAAACATCTGGCTGTCACACACAATCAGATCCACATGGTTCTGAGTTGGTCTCACCTCTCCGTCTGGGCTCAGCAAAACCACTTTAATGTTCTCCCCACTCCCCCATGAGCTCTGGTTCTTCCAGATCAGGTCAGCAGGAGGGCTGGAGCTCACGCCTGCATTAGACGCCCAGATCTGACAAAATCAAAAGCATTCACTAAAAAAAGCATTCACTAAAAACAAAACTACAAAAGAAGACCGAACAGCAGTTTCAACAGATTGTATGAAGGCATATGCTGATATTCCCCCACTAATATCCTGTCAGGTGACAGTGTTTTATTCATAATCAACTGCACAAATATATGAAGAAGTGATATGTACCGTCACTTTCTGTCCAGCCTTCAGGATGTATTTAGCAGTGAATTTATACACAGCAGAAACATCACCGATAGTTCTAGTCAGCTGAAATCCTGCCATGGGTTGATCCTGAAAAGAAAAGAAAAAGAAAAAAAAAAAAAAAAAAAAAGAAAAAAAAAAATTAATAATAATAATAATAATAATAATAATAATAATAATAATAATAATAAATAAATATTATATATAAAAATTAAAGTTTCATTCAATTTAATTACTACAATGAATAACATGCAAAAGCTCCTAAAATGAGAAGGGAAAACAAAAAAAAAACAAAACAAAACAAAACAAAAAACCCACCAACTTGTGAATCGACAACGCTGTTTCAAAGCAGTTTTACAGAAAATCATGTTAATGTTTATCTCTGAATATGATCAAGCCTTATAGTCGCATTTAGCAGATATAAAAATACAAATGCCTGTTCTAATAATAGCACTGTTAACTCAGTTAATTTTATATTCTTCAGAAATTATGCCAGAATTAATAAGTGCAAGAACTCAGAGTAAATGTTTAGCAGGAGTGCGTTACATTTGGTTTCCAGTGAAGGCAGCAGCTAAAGGCTGCAAAGAATACGGAGAGAACGCTGAAATACCTCCATGTTTGTAATCAACATTTTAAACGGGATGACCACAAAGACAGTGTTTTATGCCAAGCGGAGGGGAATAACTGAAAGAAACTGCAGTTCTGTCAGTTCCACATACAGATAAGAAAGCTGTTGCCATAGTGATCCATTTCTAACAATGCTGTTTAAAGAGCAGACATAGTACAATACAATTTTCAGTGATAAACCTACTCTTACAATAACTGTTCTGTTAATAACCCTCTGTTGATCCGACTGTGTGGATGGGGATACAAAAATGCGGAAGTACAATCTGTAGTTTTCACGAAAGCCCTGGAACAGTCAAAAGCAAAACACGTCATCGCGGAGGACTTTTTCTGACAAATAAACATGAATTTCATGGTCCAAGTAACACGGAGAACAAGTAAACGTTGTTCATTTACACATACTACTGACATTGTAACAATACAAATCAGGTTGAAAATCAGCAAAGTTACACTTTTAAAGGATTGAAGTACACTGGGAGTTATGGGAAGTGTTCCTGGTTCCAGATGACCTATCATATCGTAAGAGTAATGGATATGCATATCCTCATCTGCATATGATTTCCATATTGATGGATTTTTCATCCATGTGATGCCTGCTACAGTGTTTAAAGGTACACTAGGGCAATAAGAGATACTGTAACTGCTGTTTCTGTCACATTACATTACATAAAAATCATTCTGTATCCCTTGTCTTAAAAATCCGAAAAAAAAAGAAAAAAAAAAAAAAATCAGCAAAATAAAATACATTTGCCAAAACTGTAGCTATAAAGTACTTTGAGAAATTAAAAAAAAAAAAAAAAAAAAAAAAAAAAAAAAAAGATTTTGTTTGCCGTTACTGCGATTAAACGGTATAGGAGTAAACAGAAGAGACAGGGGGACGGGTTCAGGAAAGGTCCACGAGCGGGGACTTGTAGCGTGACTTTGCTTTGGGTGACCTGAGTTCATGTTGAAGTGCTGCCCATGAAGCTATTGGCTTTGAATAGAGAAATTATTCTGAGAAGAATTATTTGGGAACACTTTACAATAAGGTTTCATTAGTTAACTACATTAGTTAACATGAACTAATAAATGTACTGCACTTCTACAGCATTTATTAATCTTTGTTAATTTCAACATTTACGAATACATTATTTTATAAAAAAAATATTTTCATCTCTGCCCATCCAAACTTTGGTCTAAATCAAAATCCCTTTAAGACAAGTCATTTCACTTTGCGGCCATCTTTGAAATGGCTCTTGGGCAGCCATTTCAGTCATGCAAGTCATGCAGCTCTTTGAATGGGGAAAACATCAAATTCTTCAAAGCTGTTCACCAAGCTTACGATTTAAATTTTATATTTGAAATCAATGAAATCTGACAACAACTGAATCATAAATGTTGTTTCTTATGCTCAAATAGCATTAAAAAGCTTATTTTTCAGGCTGGAGCAGCCAATGTGCATGTGCCGTCATAAGCGCGCGTCTCAGAACACTGAGGCCCGGTTTCAAGGTTTTAGTCTAGGACTAGCTTAGGGGGTGACTGGGGGTGAAACCGGGGGTGACTGTTTCTATAGCAACCAGAGCTTCTAACGGCAGCTGCAGTGATGCGATGACTACTGATTGGTCTTTTTATTTAGAAGGCGGGACTTATTCCACCATATTGCGTGTTGCACTTTCTCCCATTCATAGTAAATCGAGTGCAGCATCTTTCTAAAGTCTTTGCTATAACTCCCTAATGCATTAAACCATTTTAACATACAATCCAACCAAATGATTATTCCGATCATGTTATAAATACCATTAATGAGTTTGTGTGCGAGATTGCAGTTAGAAAAACGCACCTGCTCAGAGCTGTTGTGCAAGCGGATGAACTTCCCATCCACATCCAGCTCATCAATGCAGATATTTCCAGTGGCAGATGCAGAGTGAGCGATACTAACACTGCTGCTTGCCTCGGATTCCTCCACATCCACACGCTTTCTCTTCCCACGTGTGGTACGAACACTGCGACTGGAGGACGCCCTTGACATCGTCACACGAGACGAGGGGCTGGGAGACAGTTTCAACCTGACAGAGGAGACCGGATGTTAGCATGAATTCACGATGAGCCATTAAGCTAAAGCTAATCAACGATTCATGTAAAGAAACGGGTGAACCAGGTGAACAAGAACTTCTGCCTAGATAAGAGCGAAGGATGGTCAATTCAATGGGTCTCATTCACCAAGCATGGGTACGCACAAATTTGTGTGAAATGAGCGTAGGAACGATTTTAAGAACAAATCACTATTTCACCAAAAACGTACAGCCTTACAATCGTGTCAAGAAGTTATAGAAATATGAAATTTCAACAAGACTATAATTAATGTTACATTAATTGTATTATATAACCCATATATAAAATTAGGCCTATATAATAAAATTATTAAATACAATTTAATCTTAAATACATTTCATCATATACAGTGATTATGGTTCAGCTGCAAAGTCTCTCTGAATAACGCAATGTACAGCTGGCTCATGAGAGGTCTGTAATCTGGGTCTGTATGAGAAGTGTTTAACTGGAGTTATATTAATAAATATCCTGACACATCCAAGCTTTATAATGGCAGTGAATTGGACCAACAAGTACAGTTGTGGTCAGAATTATTGGCACCCTTGGTAAATATGATCAAAGATGACTGTAAAAATAAGTCTGCATTGTTTATCCTTTTGATCTTTAATTCATAAAATTAGCAAAAATATAACCTTTCATTGAAGGAAAAGAATTGAAAGTGGGGGGCGTATTTGACCATTAGTAAGCTACGAAAAAGCTAATTTTGGAACTTGTATGTCAGAGGTGGCTTTATTATGTGTGCACGCTTTCGGATGCGTGTGCGAAATCTATGGGAATGAGTAGAATTACGCGCAATCCCACACCGAAATTCAGACCCGGTCACACCAACACTATTTAACCGGAGTGAATGAGATGACTGAATGAGAGGTGGCGGGTGCGTGACAACTCGCTGTCGGAAAGGAGAGCAAGAAAGTGGAGCTGGTATTGGTGTATCAATACTGCAGAAAGGAGTATTGGAATCATTTCAGATATTTCAATATCGATACATCAAAATGTGACAACACTACATCAGGCGGACTCGCGCTGTTCCACAAATCAGCCTGTTTTAAACATTTTCTCATGCTAAGAGATAAACAGAAGTATGTGTATAAGGAAATGTACAGTCAAACCAAAGTTTATTCAGACACCTTGAACATTTTCATTAATACAGTTTATTCACTATAGTTTAAAAAAAAAAGTAATAAAATGAGACGATCTCAGAGATAAACTGTCAGAATTTTTTTTTATCTTAATTATGTCAGATAACAACTTAAGCAAAACATGGTCAGGTCAAGGTGTCTAAATTTTTGGTTCCAAATTTATCAGTTTTACTGGTAGTCCACTGTATGAAGAATTTTTGGGTATAATGTGTCAGTTTACTTTATTTTGCTATCTTCACTTACATAAATGAACTATAGTGTCCTGCACCCACTAGTAAAAATATATATAAAAAAAAAATAAAAAAAACCAAAAGTGTAATTTTTGGTTTGACTGTATATTGTGTTTAAAAAAAAAAAAAAAAGAGAAGATGATGGCACATGAGAAGTTCCTAGTCTCCGTTTTAATTTGAGGTCCATCAGATGAGGCATGTTACACCTAGGAACATTCTCTTGATATTAACGGTCACTACGATCTGGTGGCTCGTGCTGACAGACTATTCTTGATGATGATTCTTAGGGATTTTAACATTCATCTCTGTTCATGCAAGAGGTTTTGGCCTTTGACCAAACGTTTTGAAGGGCAACAGTGATGGCGTACATCACCTTTCCTCCTCTCCCTCCAGCAGCTTCCTGTAAGCGTTGATCTCCATGTCCAGTGCCAGTTTGACGTCCAGCAGTTGCTCATACTCATCCAGCTGCTGCTGCATCTTGGCTCTGATCTCAGCAATCTCTCGCTCCTTCTCTGCCAGTAACCTGCGACTCAAATCTTTCTCACGGCTCAGAGCAGCTTCCAGTTCACTGATCTGATCCTGCCAGGCATGCGCCTGTTAAAGGAAAAACAAGCAAAGTAATTAAATCTAACTGCACATTAAATAGGCACTTATTACTTAAAGGGATAGTCCACCCAAAATGAAAAATCTGTTATCAATTACTCAACCTTATGACTTGCTTTCTTCTGTGGAACGCATGATATTTCGAAGAATGCTGGAAACTAGGGATGTAACTGTATTATCAATATCGTGGTATTGCGATAGCAAAATTGTCTCGATATTATCGTGGTCACATGACTGTATGAAACAATACGTCTTCCAGGCAAAAAGTGTTTTTTTTTCAGCCCGGTTCTGAAAACGGTTCTTGTGTGATGGGTTGCGAGGAGCGTATCCTTTAATAGACGTCTCACCTCATGAACATTATACCAATGAATGTACTGAAAAGCCCTCGCGGCTTGTGCTACTCATATACATCAGATATAGTGAGTGTGTGTGTGTGTGTGAGTGTGAGTGTGAGTGTGAGTGTGAGTGTGAGTGTGAGTGAGAGAGAGAGAGAGAGAGAGAGAGAGAGAGAGAGAGAGAGAGAGAGAGAGAGAGATGCACAAAGGCAAGCTGCACGATTACTGATCTTTAAAAGATCGCGTTCTCGATTTCATCACCCCACATGATCTAATTCCTAAATGACGATTCGATATTAAACCTTTGACAAAAATAAAATTGCGACATTCAAATCTGCATTCCCACTGCCGTTGATCTAGAGAGAGAGTTGTCATGTTTAGATATAAATAGCTTCAAACAATCTTGTCAAACAAACAGTATCATTTCTGTTATAATATTCCAATTATCACAGAAGCGTACAAAAATGTATTATTCAGATACGCTGATGTCTACTTTACTGATCAAAATAATGACTATCGATTGCATTATGATTGCACAAATTACTGTTAAAAATGTATCCATCACTGAATCCTTCTTTTAGAAACAAATGAAGTCTTTATGAATCCAACTTACAAAAATATTGTTTCACCTGTCTGGATCTTACATGCGTGTTCAATCTTATGTGTGTTGAATTTGTGGTAATGCTTTACAATAAGGTTCATTTTTATTAACATTAGTTAATGTATTAACTAACATGAACTAACTATGAGCAACATTTGTTACTGTATTTGTTAATCTTTGTAAATGTTAGTTAAGATACAGCTGTTCATAGTTTGTTCATTTTACTTCACAGTGCATTAACAAATGTTAACAAATACAACTCCGGAGAATATTAGAAAAAAATAACAGATGTTACCCTATGTTAGTTTTAGGTCATTTAACTCATCTCATAATATACCTCATACCTTTAAGCAACAGTTATGAATAGAGGATAAAGAAAAGAGGACATGGTTAATTTGTACATCATTGTAATGTTCAATCATTGTTTAACACTTCTGGCACTTTTCTCCAAGTCTTCATTTGTCTTAGGTATAATAAGGAGCACCAACAATTAGGAGGAACTTGACTTTCGTCTCTAATAGTGTGGGTAAGTGCCTCAGTATATAAAAGATGAAACTTGTCAGCTGATGTACTCTTATAAGACATACCTCTTTCTGCAGGTTTGCGAGTTGAGCGGCCAGACTCTCAACTCTCAGCGTGGATTCCCGCAGCTCCTCACGGGCCATGCTGGCTGAAGAGCTGTTCATCTCTGATGACAGACGGACGTTCTCCAGCTGAAACACACTCAGAAGTTTTAGTGAAATGCAAAGAGGAACTAAATAAGCTTTCAGAGGAAGTCAAACTTCAGGAAACACTTCTTCACACATGCAGCAGAAATGTCACAAGACATCTGTTTGGATGTGCTATTGTAAATGTGTGCAATTCACCTTGGCCACGTATGTCTGCTCCATCTCCTCCTTATAGAGTTTGATCTGGTCGTCGTGTTGTTGCCTCATGTCAGCAAGCGCCTGAGCCAGTTTAAACTCGTACTCCATCTGACGGCCTGAGTCTACCTCCACTAGCCGCGTCTCATGTCTGCGCCGCGTGTCCTTGATTTCCTGTCAACAATCACACAAATCAGCTACAGTTTAAAGCACTTCACTGCGCCATATTCTGTTTAGGGATGTTAGATGAAAATAACTGATTACACTTTTCCCTGTGACAATTTTAAAAATGAAACCGCATGTCTCATGTTTTAAATATTAAGTCTATTAGCAGTTATTATGACAGAGATGGGATTATTCAATATTATTAGTAAGTGATCAAGTGATGTTTACAACTAAAGACTCATGGTGGATTTTAAAAAGATTTGTGCAAAAAACAAGTCGTCTTCCTTTCATATAAAGAAAATCTAAAGTAGGGTAAATGTCTTTCTGTCGACTTAAATCCCCATTTAAAGGTGGGGTAAGTGATATTTGAAAAACGCTGTTTGGAAGTTAGTCGGACCAACACACCAGCAAACAATAGCATTGGGGGCGTATAATGGAGGAGAGAGAACGAGCAAGAGGGAGATTTGAAGAAAGACTAAAGAAAGAGATGAGACTATACAAAAGAGAAAAGCTCAGAAGAATCTCAGTGGAATGAAGGGTTATGACTGGGCAATATCTTTAGGACCCACGTTAATATTATCAAAGCACTGGAGAGAGCTAAGCGGGAAGGCCTGAAAACAGGAGGCTGCTTTGATTCAGCTTCACACGTGAGTAACACTGGGTTTGAGTGTCATTGATCGTCTGGAGCTGCTGTGCTGTTGGCTACTAACAACAAACTCTTGTTTGTATTTACTATTGTGTACTGTACATTAATTTTTTTTGTGCTTCCTTGTCATTTGTTCATCATCTGCGCTTTATTTTTCGTAAAGCATTATTTTGTTGTGAGTCAGCTGTGATACACAGCCATTCACTCTCGCATTGCGTGTGTAACAGGCCAGCTAGTAAGAGATAGGCTTACCTGCATATCTCAATTATTGCACTTAAACTGTCAAATACACACAAGCTTTACAGTCGATTATGTCTTAAGTGAACGTAAACAGTTGGGAGAAAACCGGATGGTGTCTGTATTCTAGATCCAAGCATGAGGTCTTAGTGACAGCAGACTAATAAACCTGCTGCCGCTTGTCATCTTGAGCAAACAACAAAAGACAAAGACAAAGACAAAAAAAAAAAAAAAAAAAAAAAAAAAAAAAAAAAAAAAAATCACTAACCGCTCTTCACTGAATAACTTGTAGCTTTAAAGAGTTAGTTCACCCAAAAATGAAATTTCTGTCATTAAGTATTCATCAGGGATGGGCATTTTTGGCAATTTTTCATTTCGATCATTGATAGGTCCTTAAAAACAAGTAATCGAGTACTCGAGGGGCGGGGTGTGTGCAGGGGGCAGGGCATGGCCATCATGGAGATAATGAAAATATCTGAAGACTGTTATGAAAATGAATGTTAAAAATAAAAATGGCATGAAAACATGAACACGTGATTAGAATACTGTTAGATTATGATTATGATGCAGCAATGTTATTAGTAAAGAAGCATCTAAACAGAATAGCTGCCTGAGGTGAAGAGTAACTTTATACCAATAAACTGAAGCCCATTCTATGACACATCCTATGATATTAATCAGATAACTTACAGTATCTCACAGAAGTGAGTACACCCCTCACATTTTTGTAAATATTTTATCATATCTTTTCATGTAACAACACTGAAGAAATGACACTTTGCTACAATGTAAAGTAGTGAGTGTACAGCTTGTATAACAGTGTATATTTCTGTCCCCTCAAAATAACTCAACACAGCCATTAATGTCTAAACCGCTGGCCACAAAAGTGAGTACACCCCTAAATGAAAAATGTCCAAATTGGGCCCAATTAGCCATTTTCCCCTTTATGAGTTCAGTCTAACTGTCCACTGTTATGATTGGCTAATGTCAGTGCCTATGCATTAACTATTAACGCCCCCTAGTCAGAACACGTGTGGAACTGTTTACAATAGTAGCGGATGTCTCTTGCAATGATAAAAATTAGCTTTCGCTTTCCCTGGCAGCGCTAAATCAAATATAGCCTGAATGTGTGAAGATACAACTTGCTCTTCAGACCTTTTACAACAAGTGTCAGTTCCTTGTAACATCAGGAGATAACATGAAGATATTATTAAAGCGAAATGGTCTCTTTCCTGCTCGTGTCCCACATCCCTCTCAAAGAGCAGAGCAGTAGGCTATATGACGCATCTTTGTGTAGAAATAAATAATATTTTTTTTTGTAAATAATATTTAACTTTCTTATTATTTACACATTGCTTTCTTTGAGAAACATTTGCCATCAATTTATGGACACAAAAGGCATGGGAATTTATCATCCTGAAACAGGACAGTGTAATTTGTCTAATATTTTTACTAGCATGACAGTTTATATCCACTGATCTGATGCTCACTACTGTAATGAAAATGAGCGTAACTTGCTCATACTTCTAAAAAGCAGGGACAATTTCAGACTCCAATAAATGACCATTTACATGCTTAGGATGTTTGCATTGTGAGTATAGGGAGACTTCAGACATTAAATTCTGACTTGTTTACTCATTGAAATCAGATGACTTCTGTAACGACTGAGACAAATCAGACACAATTATTTGTTATAGGTAACCAATAATTGTTTAAAGCACTCTGGGGCCTGTCCCCCATCCCCCGAGAAGTTCTCTGTTACAAGTTTTATTGCGCTAAAGAATGTGGTTGCCACATGGAAGAGCAGAGAAGAGACACAGAAACGTGCATCTTTCCTGCATTTTCCCCACAGAACACAGACTTTCCTGCATTAATTTATAGACAGACCGTTCTATAAATAAACATGCACATCCCTAGGAAATGGTATCCATTATTGCTGTTGTTGTATTGCACTCATTGTATTCGCATGTTTTATGATACATTTAAGGTAACTTCAATTATGCCATGTTTAGTGTCTATGGGTTTGTATCGAAGATTTAAATGCTTGTGTATGCGGTATGTCCATACCTGTGCAACACATCAGTATTACAAGAATCTTTAATAGTTCTTCTTCAAAAACTCAGCCAGTAAATCTTGCTCGATCGTAAAAGCCCTGACAGGAGGCGTGTTATCGCCCGGAAATACAACATCTTCATTGGTCCGGTCAACAACTAAGAGGTGTGACTTTGACCAGAGGTTAAAAGCCAGTGAACAATGCCACTCCCTTTTTTTTTTTTCTTTCTTGCTTCTTGGACGACTGAAGAGACCCCCTTCTTGCTGCAGGCCTGTAGGCCTAGGCCTGCAGGCCTCGGCCTACAACCCAGCCATGTGCTCATCTATAAGTTGTTTCATAGTACTTCATCTAACGCAGAAGATACTGGCAACAACTTCGGACCGAACCATCCAGATTACAACCCAGCCTGCAGATCCGATGCTCCTCAGCCTAAAGGCATCTTGCAAGTATCATACATTTGAACACTAAACAGCGATTTAGTATTGATTTGTAAAACTTACCTTTGTCAGCAAAGGTGTTTTATTACTGAGGAAACTGATGATTCTTTTCCAGATTGTCTGACTTTTTCCTATAACTATCAACAGTTCCACTTCCGGCTCAACTCTATCATTGCTCATTCTTACCAACGTGTGTGTGACTTGCCTGTATGTTATGTGTTTGTGAGTTAGTTAATAAAGATTGTGCACAATACATGTTTGGTCCTGACTCCGTCTGCTAATAAATTGCCTCTTAAGTGATTTAGATCCTGACTACATGCTCTGAGAGTAGTACTGTACAATACAAATGTTGTTTTTCCATAACCTGGAAATTTCTTAGAATTAATAAACAATCAACACTGAGTGTTCACTGGACAAACAGGTTAATTGATTGTAATATTAATGTAGCTACATCCAGTTAATCTGATTAATTGTGAATATGTAAATCAGTTAATCATAATTAATAATCATAATGAGTTATGAATAATTATTGAGTAGTGCTGGGCGGTTTGACCAAAAATTTCTATCACGGTTTTTTTTTTTATTTATTTATTTTTTTTTTATAAAGATTCTGTCGATTTCACGGTATGTCGCGTTTTTTTGCACTGGACCTTTATTTTGTCATATTTTGAGTACAGGGAATATTATAAAACAACATTGTAAAAGACAATTAAAAATGAATTGTAATCAAAGTTCATAAAGCTAACAATTTAATTTAAAATGTAATCAAGTAATTTAATTATTTAATTAAATGTATTAATAAGTAGGCTACATTTTTACTGTGCAATTTCTGTCATTTCATGAAGACCTTTGAGATTGTGTTTTAATTAACGGTGATTATTATTATTATGATTATTATTATTATTATTCTCAATTAAAGTATACTCGATTGTACAATAGTATATTTCTATTATTTCAAGTTATACCGAACTTTTATTTTGACAGGGTCGTGAAGACCATTGACTTCCTGTGTATATGATATGACAAATGTCAATAGTTTTATCAAATTAAACTGTGAAATGTTCATAAAGTGACCCTAAGAGCAGCTCTGCAGATGAAGTTCATGTATAGCGAGTGAGACAGCAGACACTGAAATCATCGCGAGCGTCACGCGTGCTTCAGTGTGTGTAGTAGTTGACGAAAATCCGGCGCTCATTCATAGACTTCAGATTTCAATAGCAGTCTTTTTTAGCTTTAATATTCACAGACACTAGTCCGTATCGATTCATTGTACAGCCCGACTTTTGATTTATTCATCCAAAAATTGCCAAATTCTGTGACGTTCTGCTTTATACAGCAAGTTCTATTTGTGACTGGATTCTGTGATTTCATTCATGATTTCTGCATCGTGGAAACCATATGGCTCTACATGGTATTTGCAGTATTAAAGAGATCGTTTTGTGAGCTATTTATTGTTGTGTTATAAAGTTGTTTCCATTAGTGTAAGAAGGGTATGCAATTAATAGAAATCCGCTCTCTATACACTCTAGTCTACACAGCACTCTTCATGGCCCTTGAATAGATACAGCAGCTGTTTCAGCTACACACCCGTATGGCGGTTTTTGAAAAATACATATCGGTCTCGAAATTGAAACCGGTACACCATATGAACCGGTATGCCGCCCAGCACTAGCGGTGAGGTTGAGGTTTCTGAGATTCAGAATCCTCAATTTAAGGTTTTCTTTCCTTCACTGATAAACGAGTGTCCAGTCTTGGGATTGTCTTTCACAATCACACAGATCAGAATGAAGCTTTTAATTTTGGCACTTCAGTGTGTTGTTTTTGAGTTAATCACAGTGTGCTTCCAAATCATAAGGAATGCACATGCTCACTACTGAGGACATATATATATTTTTTTAATCTTTCAGACATTGGTTTGTTTTAGACATTTATAATGCTGAATGGGACTGACCTCCTCAAACATGTTCTTCCTGAAGTCCAGCTCCTCCACGAGGCTCTGGCAGCGGTTCTCCAGATCCACGCGCAGCAGTGTCTCATCTGACAGCTGCTTCTTAGCAGAGCTCAACCCTTCCTCCAGCTGAACGACAAACACACTACATCACAGACTGGCTCACAAACATTACTTTGTCATTGTCAGTGGAAACGAAACATGTATGCTGGAAAAGTCATGAAACAATAGACCTTTTGAAGTGACCCTACGATTGTCATAATTATTTGACTATTTTGCAGAGTGTTTTTGGTGCAGATATGGATGATATTTGCCACCTTATACTATGTCAATCTCCTACGCTTTTGTTGAGTGAACACTAGGGCTGGGTATTGACAATTTTCACAATTCGATTTGATTTCTATTTACATGCTTGCGATTCGATTCCGATTATTTTGGATGTAAATACAGTAAGTGGCAAATTTTCTAGAGGAAAAAAAAAAAAAAAAAAAACACTCAACCTAATGTTGTAAACTACACATGGGAGTCAGTTGGTACTACATTACTATAATACTGAAGGTTAAAATTAACTTATTTATATACAAACACTTAAATTACACTCGATGTTTTTTTTTTATAATAAATAAAGTTTAGAATTACAATCATTTCTACTCCAATTCGTTTTCTTTCTTTTTTTTTTTAAAATAAACTTAAATTTTTAATTGTGGCTGTCATAACTGATTTATTCAAACATGCATTAAATATTGAAGAACATTAAAAATTATAATGAATATGTAATTTTTAATGTTCTTATCAGAATGTTGCTCTCTAGAGTTCAGTTTTCTAGCTGAGTAATGAGCTCAAGGTCACTGGATATGGTTTTTCTGAGGTAAATGTGACATTACGTGACATTGTTTACAAGCTGTTTTATTGACGTCTTTCCGTGGTTTAAACACTGATTGAGCGATTTCATGTGACATGATACAGAATTCGGTAAGTTGTACTGTATCTTTTAACATACCTTCAGATGATATTCAGGTTTATTTTGTGCTGTAACTGGTATTAAAGCAGAGGAGAGGATGTTCACATGCGCTCCGTGCTGCCGCTTCTCTTTAACTGAGGTGCTACAGCGATCTGTCATGCCACATTAAAAAGCGCCAAAATGGTATTTATTTTTTGAATCTCATGAGATGGACGTCAATTTGAAATCTGAGACTTTGCTTCATATCAAAAGTAACAAAGCACAAAGATTATTGTGATTTATTGCTAAGAGGCTCGCTACATGTTCTGTTCATTCATCAACTGAAAAGCTCCTGCGTCAGCATCACACGCATGTCGTGCTGCTCACGTGTACAGCGCCGGCCAATACTGAAACTGTTAAGGGTCTACTTTTGTGTACTCTCACAATTATGACAAAACTTTTTTGCTTTTGTAAAATAAAGGGCTTTGTCATGCATATTTTGTGCACTTCATTCATTCATTAATTGTGATGAACTAAATACTTTATAATCTTGCGCTGCAAAATGATGACTAACAGTTAACACCTTTAAATAAAGTAATTTATTTATTTAATTCAGTAAATAACTGAAACAATCACAACAAACTGGCCAATCACTGAAAAAGCCATAAAATCTCATTCATATACAGCATGAACTTGTTAAACAAAATCCAGAATCCACCAAGTACACACTACTTCATTATAGAAAAAACAAATTAATAAAAATATATAATCATTAGGATTGGGTATTGTTTTAATTTTAGCGATTCCGATTCTTGAATCCGGTTCTTATCGATTCTCGGTTCCGATTCCAATATTTTTTTTATGTTGAGGAAGGGGAAAAAAAAAAAAAAAAAAAAAGCAAATGCTTCAAAAATAATGTTTTTACTTTGCCACATTTAGACTATTATTTATTATTATCTACAATTTTTTTTTTTATTTTAACATGTAAACTAAGCATTCTGGTGCACTCTGACAAGAAAATAAATGGAAAAAAACATTTGCTTCAAGTAAAAAATAAATAAGTAAATAAATTTATTGGCACTAGGGATGGGCATTGACACAAATTGGATTCGATTTTAATTCAGAAGCGTGTGATTTGATTTCAATTTGATTACCTTCAATTCAATGATGATTAATTTGGGGCCCATCAGGTAAAGTATATGGCACATTTCCTCAAAAAAAAAACAAAAAACAACAACAACAAAAAAAAAACTAAACTATACAGGGAACCACAGCTGGTAAATCATTATAATATTAAAGGTTAAAATTAATTGATTTGTAAGCTACTTACATATAAATTACACAAAAGTTTTTATAGTAACGTTATAATTTATGACAATTATATTTCTACTCGTTTTTAATATCGGCTTAAACATTTAAATGGTGGCCATCATAAAAAGGTTTTATTATTGAAGCACATGTTAAGTACATGAATATGCAACTATAGTCACAGTGGATATATCAAAATGCTCCTCTCTAAGTTAATTTTTGTAGCTGACTAACGAGTTCGACATTGAACGGCTTTTCTGAGGTAAATGTTACGGTAAATGTGACATTTTTACAAGCTGTTTTATTGACACTTTTCCGTGGTTGAAACAATGATCGATCAATTAAATGTTACATATGACATGATACGGATTTCAGTAAGTTGTACTGCATCTTTCAACATATCTTCGGTATTCATTCATCCTACATCCATTCATGTTTATTTCGTGCTGTAAAGCGGAAGAGATGATCGGTTCACGTGCGCTCTGCCTCTGTTTGAACTGAAGTGCTACAGCGATGTCACAAAACACACACAAAAAAAAAAAAAAAAAAAAAAAAAATAAATATATTTATATATATATATATATATATAACAGGCAGTTGCTATTGGAGACAATGTAAGATTAAAATGCGTCAGTAATATTGATGTGAACGGCCTCTTAAACACGGTGCATCCTTCAGATTAAAAGTCAGTACCGTAATGAACTGCATATGTGCGTGATGAGATAAGGTCCTTGTTGCAGGTCCTAGCAGATAGATACAACTGTAAAATGCTTACTGCCGTTTGCCGTATGAGAATGACTGAAAAAAAAAAAAAAAAAAAAAAAAGTCAGGAATCGATAAACAGAATCGAAATGCACGCATCGTATCGAATTCCCGGTTCTTTGAAATTTGGAACTAGTTCTAAAATGGAACCGGCTCTTGATACCCAACCCTAATAATCATAAGCTATGAGAAAGAAAATAAACTAAGTGAGTGCATAATTCAACAGCAAAAGTAATTCTTGGGAAAAAAAACAAAAAAAAAAACAAACAACTTTGTTGCAGAGTAATTTTATAAAATCTAAACATTAATAAAAACAAATTACAAATTACTATTTGTATTCTTATAAAATACATTCATATATTCATATTTGTATTATATTCATATATTATTATGCAAGTTGATATTCTGAAAATTTTTTTCCCCTTCACATTTTGCCAATTCCAATCCACATCAAATCTTAACTACTATTAATTTTGTGATATAAAATATATTATAAGTGATATATAATTGTTAAAGAAGGCTGGAAGTGAAAAACACCTTATATTCAGGTGTGCATAATTATTAGGCAGGTTTTCTTTTACAGGTAAAATGGGACAAAAGACAAAAAAAAAAAAAAAAAAAAAAAAAAATCAGGAATTAAGGTGAAGCATTAGGTGTGAAACCATTAGGAACCCTTTAGTCTCCAGTGCCACCATTTTCCAGAACTGCAACCTAGCTGGAGTCTCCAGAAGTATAAGGTGTCAGGATCTCAGAGACTTAGAGATGGTAGAGAATCATGAAATATGACCCCACTTAATCAAAAGCTGAAGTGTTGTGAAATACATGAAGACTGTTTTTTTTTTTTTTTAAATAGGCTTAATAGACATAGATTGGATAGATAGACTCTTGAAGGACCGGCACAACATCCTCTCGTACCACTGTTTGAAGAATTTATCTTCCAAAATCTGACAGTAAGTTTTGAGAGTTGGATTTAAATCCATTTCCTACCCCGAAAGGTCCGACTTAGAGGTCTGCATTCCCGTGGCTCTCCCGCGGGAACCGATAAGATTTCTTGCTGCGCAGGATTAAATTTTGAATGAAAGGCGGATTGCAGTCGGTAACTTTAGTTCACTTTAGGTGGGAGCGGGCTGTCTGACAATAACCCGGTTGCTCCCGAGATGCTTTGACATCAGCGCATCTGTGCTTGAACTTGAAGTGAACAAAACTTTCTGCAGTGGTGGTGTTCACACAGTCACCAGTTCCCTGTCCTTAGAAACCTGACAAGATATGTTCTTTGCATTAGAGGTCTGCGCGAGTGCACCTTCAGAGAACATTCAACCTTTGTGATCGGATTTTGGAGGAGAGACGTTCTGAAACGGTCGTCAGTCAGCGTCATTCTGTTCTTGCGTGGATGTTAAAAAAAAAGATTTCATTTTGCAGTATAGCTAGTAAGCCAACAGTTTTCGTTTATGTAATTTTGGCATAGCCAAAGGGGGGGACATGTTGAGGGACATGTTGTAGGCTATTTTATTTAGCCTATTTTTCTCTGTGATATTTAGCCTAATATTCTTTGTGACATTTTCTCTCTGACATTTTTTAGGGTGTTGACGGCATCATAGACAAATAACAAATACAAATCTTGTATATGCAAGATTTTATATTTGTTATCCCCAATCACTCTCTTTCTTTAGGGGAAGTTTAAACACGAGATTCTGGAAACGATCTTCAGCGGGACCCGTCGGGTCGGGAAGAAAATCACTATATGCGGACAGCGGGTGAGTGAATTTTAGGCGGGAGCAGGTGCGTGCGGAATAGAACCATTGCGGGAGCGGGCGGGAGCAGGACGAAAAAAAAAAAAGTCCCGCGCAGACCTCTAGTCCGACTTGCTCGTTGTTAGTAGCAGCTCACAGCACGACTCCCTGTTGTCTTACTTGAACTGGTGCTGGTCTATAAAGCCTTCAGACAGACAGGTTGTCTATAAACAGTCTTCATGCATTTCACAACACTTCAGCTTGTGATTCTTATTAAGTCTCTGAGATCCTGACACCTTGTACTTCTGGAGACTCCAGGCGGGTTGCTGTTCTGGAAAATGGTGGCACTGGAGACTAAAAGGTAATTTTGCATTTGTATCGTTTTGTTTAATTTTGTACTCTTTACAACTTTTAACACTAGTAATGACAATACAGAGTCGAGGCTGAACGTTTAACTTTTTGTCATCTACCGTGTCCAACGCCTTACTACACAGGCATTAGTAATCAAACACCGAGAGCATTGAAACAATTACAATTAAACAATTAATAGAGCACAAACTGCCTACTCAAAAACACAACAGCAACAAATAAGCGTGCATATAGACAACAGGGGTGGGAGGAAAAAAAGAAAAGAAAAAAAAAAAAAAAAAAAAAAAATCGATGCATAGACGCAAAGATTCTGGATACGACGCTCCGTGTGCTTGGTGTGTGTCCATGGCACGGAGCAGAGCGAGCATTTTAATTCCTACTGAAGTTGAGCATGAAGCTCGGAAAGTTCGGAAAAGCTGAAGCAAATTACATTCGCGGGATTCATTGCACACACAGAGTATGAAAGAGCTGTGAGGAACGCGCGCTTTGCTTGATGTTACGCTTGCCGTTTGTGGTCTCGCCCGCCGGTAGGCCTATTTTCCTTACTAATGCTCTACGAAGGCATCATTTATGTTGTTTGGAATGCTGTGGGCTTATATATTAAAATATTAAATTCAATGACAGAAGGCTGCTTTCAATATCAAATTCTCACATTCGCTTTGTGAAGCGCGCTCACGCATGTGGCTGTGTGCGACTAGTGCTTAAATGTACTTGTTTCTCAAAATGCTTTTATGATGCGAAATTGATATAAACAGTCAGTTATGTCTTAAAGTATTAAACATACAGGACAGAAACTTCTTATATTTCAAAAAAGATCTGTGCATAGTCTGGATGCAGATTATTAGACCTCCCGCTATGGCATCAATAATAATCACTCACAGCTCTTGAAAGGTAAATGTTCTGAAAGCACTCTTTGTTTATTGTTTGTAATGTTTCGTTGTTCCTCTTTATTATTTACTAGGCGACTCACTTGTTTTGAAACTTTATATATGTCCCTAAATAAAATTATTAGCATACAGTTGTACTAATGTATTTAACTTTTAATTATTTACAAAAGGAAGCTACTTATAATTCCATATGTAATTAAAAAAATTGAGCAAATTAATTAAGGGAAAAAAAAAAAAATCATCAAGAATTCTTTTGGAATTTTTGGAATCGTGACTCCTAGAAGCGGAATTGGATCGGATCTTGAGGTGCCTAAAGACTCCATTTCCCACCCCCTAGATAAGACACATATTGCCAGCAATTTAACTAAGGTCTACTAAAATGTGATGTCAATTTTTTCTTCTCATAGAAAAAATATAATGGTGGAAAATATTGTGATATGAATTTCCACCCGTAATCTCTTATATTATATATATTATATATAAACACACACACACACATGCAAGAAAAAGTATGTGAACCACTTGCAGAATCTGTGAAAACATGAATAACTAACAAAATAAGACGTACGTCTCCTGAGTAACATTTTACAGGTTCAAACATTCACTGATGCTTCAGAAGGAAACATGATTCATTAAGAGCAGGGGGATGAAAACTTTTTGAATTTAAAGATCAAGGTAAATTGTACTTAATTAGTCTTCCGGGAAACATGCAAGTATCTTCTGTTGCTTACGAAGGGCAGTACTACATGAAAATAAATGATATTTAAACAAAATAAGAAAAATTGGGACATATTCATCCTGTTCAAAAGTTTTCACCCCCCAACTCTTAACCCTTTGAGACCTGAAGGCTTTTTTTTTTTGGTTTTGTTTTGTTTGTTTTTTAGAGGCACTTCTCAGCACTCGTTAGGAGTTTATCTTAAAAAAAAAAAAAAAAAAAAAAAAAAAGCAGCTGAGTTTCTAAGCTTTAAAATGATACCCATTTTGTGTTATTCCACGTTGGAAAATGAACATGGATGGTTCCGGGAACACTGGATACACACTGCATCCTGGAAAAATGAGACATGTTTTTGTGCTTTCGGGTTCATTTTAATCATGAGAATCTGCTTTAAATAATGGTGTGCCATTTTCTATGATCTGTGCATTTTTCATGAAGTTATGAGCATGTGAAATCTACATATTTGTATTCAGTTAGCAGCTGTGCCGTTTTTGTTGTAAACTCATATTACTCAGAGGGTGAAAACAATACAACAGGAGCATGTTGGAGGCTTGACCTGAACGTGTTAAGTCTCTGATTTTGTATGCAAAAAGAACTGTGCTACCTATATGGGTTCAGTTTTTAATTGGCTCTTAAACCGAGACAAGCAAACGGGAGTGCAGATACTCCCATAGGTCTTAAAGGGTTAATGCATCATGTTTCCTTCTGGAGCATCAGTGAATGCTTGAACCTTTTTTAATAGTTGTGTTTGAGTCCCACAGTTGTCCTCAGTGTGAAAAGATGGATCTCAGAATCATACAGTCACTGCTGGAAAGGGTTCAAATATGCAAAAAAAAAAAAAAAAACCTGCTTAAAAACTGAAGAATCTGCAGGAACTGGAGGATTTTTCTGAAGAACAGAGCTCAGTTTAGCTGCTCAGAACAAACATGGGACAGTCACAGATCATCCAGGTAACAACACAGTATTAAGAACCAATGGTTCACATACTTTTGAACGGGGCCATTTTAATAAATTCAGCTTTTTTTTTTTCCTCCCTTGTCAACTATATTTTTATGTAAAATTTCTTACTCAGGACAGTACTAAAAAAAAACTTCACATTTTCACAGATTCTGCAAGTGGTTCACATACTTTCTTGCATGTGCGTTAATTCTTTACATTCATATATAAATATAAAATACATTCATGAATTCATACGTTACTACTATTCTTATAAAAATTGTAGAATGTTTTTATTAACATGTACCAAAGATTTAAGAATTACTTTTTGCTGCTGAATTACACTCTATAATTTTTTCGTCATAGCTTAGGATTATATATTTTATTAATGTGTTGTTTTTCCTCGATAATGAAGTATTGTGTATTTAGTAGTTAATTCAACAGAATTTATTACACAAAGTATTTTGGCTAGTAGTCTATTTAAATGTCTGAAACTTAAACTTTGTGGTTGAAAACGCTGAATAGTTGTGATTAGGGCTGGGAGTTTAACGTGTTAATTAGATTAATTCATTACGGGGAAAAAACGCGTTAATTTTTAATGCACTTGCCCCACCCCTAGACCTACATAGGTCATCTGACATTTTATACGGTTGACTGATGATGAATATAATGCAGGGCAACATCTCACTGCATGATATAGCCTATAGAGTGAAGTTAGAATGTCCATAAAATTTAAGATATGAAAGGCGATCGATTTGAACCTTTTGAATTTCACTGCCAAAGCGCGAAAGCACGTTTGAATTTAGCAGTGGTGGCAACACCCATCGCGTGTTATAGATCAACTGACGTGATTTAAACGACAAATCACATTAGGCGCTGATTTATGTTTCTGTCGGTTGGTGCCCACAAACGAACCGTCCATAACGGAGCACGCACACACAATATCTGAGCCAGAGTAGAGCCTTGAGGACACTATATTTGTGAATTTAATGCAGATTGTCAGGACGAACCTTTATGCAAAATGGAAAAGCTCACATGAATTTGTAACATTTACAGATAAGGATATAGCCGGAGAAAGAACGTTTTGCGCTGAGGATGCACATGCATGTCGAGGCACCTGACAGGGCAAGCCATTAAGCTAATGCATTAGCTTGAAGCTTAAAATAAAGAATTATCATGTTTTGGGCAGCTTGGATCAGGTACCTTTCCTGCAGCAGCAGCTCACTCTGCTTCCTCCACTATTTTTAGATGCATTTTTGCCCATAGAAATGTGTTATTCAGTTCTGTAATTTGACGTGACTTGCGGAAGTTTTCCGTGCATGGTGGGCAGACCCGACTAATCTAATGAGAATTGTCGATTTTCATTATCGATTATTATCGATTTTATCGAATAGTTGTTGCAGCCCTAGATTATTTGGGAGCGTGTAGCTATAGACACATTATGCTCCATGGCGGTAGATGACGTCACATGCTAATTAGCATATTTATGATGTCATTGCATTGAGTTTAGACAAGTTTTGGCAGTTCAGCATCTGTTTTGCACCTACTCTCTGACCTGTCACATACTGTAATACAACTGAATGCCCAATAAAGCTGTTCCCATTATTTACACATATTTTTTGCTTCTGTTGTCAGACATAAAACAAGTATAAAATAGTGGCTAAACACAACCCATTAATATTACATGTTAACCTGGGCCCATATTATATATATATATATATTATATATAAAAAAAAAAGCGTATTTGGTGTGCTGTCCAAGGGGATCGAGGGCTCTGAGCTTGGAATTTAGCCCAAATCTAGAGTTCTCCCTGTATCCCTAGGACCCCAGCCGAGAGTGAAGAGCAGGGTGGCGGAGGGATGCGGAAAACTATCGAGGTAACTATGCGAGTCAGCTCTCGTCTGTGTATATATACCTCCTCTCAAGCTGATTAGATAGACCGTTTGAACACGCTCCTCCCAAACTGTTTATAAAACATTTGTCGCTTGAATTCTGCAATCTCGCGAGATGTAAGAGGCGGACAATTAGCTGAACATATAGCCTACTAGTTTTATTAGTGACATTTAGCCTGCATTTTAAAACCTTTATTTGAATATGGCAACATTTTTATTTTAAAATCTTTATTTGAATATGGCAACATGATACCTCATTCTACAATATTTCTATGATTAAATTGCTGACAGAGACTCCTCCCTTATCAGCCAATCACTGTGGGCATAGTCCATAGCAACAAGGTCAACCCCACCCTTACTCTTAGCTTAAGACTTCTCTCTATTCCTTAGTAATAGTTTGTCTCAGCAGCTTTGTGAATAGGTTTTAAGATAAAAACGCTTAACTAAGAACTTTTACTGCCATTTAGGAAAACTCTTAGTGGCAAGACAAAATGTTTTGTGAATACAGCCCCAGGAGTCACTCTCACTATACTCCTTAAATCATTATAATCGTGACATCATCTGACCAAAAAAAAAAAAAAAAAAAAATCCACCATTCATCTACACTAAAGAGTGGCTTCCTCATGTTCATGTGGAGAACGCGGTTTGTGATTGCTTAGAGCAAGCACTCTGGACAAAAGGAACATGGACAGGTTTTTCCCACGCGTTTTTAAATGCGACGTGAATGGCCCCATATGCAGTGGTTTTGGTTATTTGTCTCATGCAGCACACTGTCTGAGTAACAAACTATGTGCATATTTACAGACAAACTATGTTTATGTTTATAAGCCCAAACTGTCAGTAACAGTTACAAGTGCTTGGAAACGCTGTTTTGTACTAATTAATTGACAAGTCGCCTGCATACAGTCAATTGAATGCGCTGCATCTTTGCCACTCACTGCACAGAACAGACGCCGAGAAAGGCGATCCTGCACCAGGAAAGTCAGACCTCGTGCTCGCAGGGACAGTACTGGCAACATCTTCCAACTTAATTAAAGCTAGGGTTTATCCAAAAAAGTTGCTAGATTTGTCTTGTACCTTTCATGGAAAAAAGGCACTAAAGGGATCTAAAAATGTTGCTAAATATAGTGCTGAAGTCACACCCCTTGTGTAAGATGCTGAAGCTGATGGCAAGGGGGCAGTGCCTATCTGTGGCGGCCAACGTGAATACTGTGGCGGGCCGCCACAAATAAATCAATGTGTGGGAAACACTGGTATTTCATGTGCTTCATTAACAGTATTACACGTGTGTGTCTCATGTACCTCCTGGACATGGACCTGCAGGTCTGTTAAAGTGTTCTCCAGAGCCTTCCTCTCGGACACAGCAGTGTTCAACGCCGCTTCTTTAGAGTTCAGCAGGGCTTCAACTTCTTTCAGTCGGGTCTGAGTGCCAGCGAGGTCAGCGTCCTTCTTAGCATATCTGTGAGAAACAACAAGATCAGAGGCTGGACAAGTATTTCTCGTTTATCAGGTGACTGCTCTGCTGAGAACTACTGCGTGCACATCAGTAGGGCTGTGCAGAAACAACACAGTTATAGTTACTTTGATCGCGATAGCTCACGATAGTGTAGATACATTATTAAAATCATGTTTTAAACTGATTTAAAATTACATTAAAATGTCATCAAATCCCTCTGTGTCTCAAACGACCTCCTCCTCTGCTCCCGCGGATGTCGCGGACTCGCTGTCTACAAAGCTAACAGTTGCCCGTCATATACAAATGGCCAGTGTCTCAGAAGCAAGCAGGAGTGAGCATAGCAGAAAATATAAGAGGGCATCCAGCTTTCAGAGCCAATGTGTGGGTGCATTTTAGTTTTAGGGAGTAATGAATTAGATAAATGTAGTGCTGTTTGTAAGCTAAATAAAATAATTCGAGTTCTCAAAGTATAGTAGACACTTGAAAACAACTTTTGAGTTGACTACAGTACATTGTTTATAGCAGAGCCTACTGTAATGCGTGAGGTAGGAGGAAAGGCAGCTCGCCTAAAGGCAGTTTTACATGGGATGCAGCAAGCGGTGAAATCACCGCACGACTGCCGCTTTCTTTCGTTGTGGAAGCGTTTTGTGCAGTCGAGGCAGTGCTTGCGTCGCGGTCTCTGAGCGGACAATGCCATAACTCAAGCTACAGCAGGGAACAGTCAGACTCACAGAACCATTTTCACAGTTCGTGTTAGGCCTGGGCGATAAAACGGTATCGATATTTATCGACGGTACGTCTTAATCGATAACGATAGAAAAAATGCTCGACAAATGCAAGTATTTGACATTGAATCTTCATTCAACAGATTTTCAAATACACTGATTAATCCAGTAACGAAACAAGAGCATTTATGAGCAAGTCATTGAATCATACATTTTTAAAAAATAATGAATTCAAATAAATTAGTTTAAAATAGACTGCAGCAATTAATATTTTGTCAGAACCTCTAGTAAATTACATTTTTCGTTTAGTTGTCATTCAGAATCGTGATCTCAGTTTGAAACAAAAGTTTCTCAATTTATCCAGAATTGCAGCAAGTTTCTTTAACACTTATTTATTTAATATTCATATAAAATATAAGATAGATGTGTTTACATTTATTTGGTTTTAAAATGATTTGTTGTTTGCCTTAATTAAAAATGCATTGGTTAAATTCAAACATTTTTTTCTACTGGTCTTTTTTTAAAAGGTTACTCATTTTTCAATAATTATCGATACCGATCAATATGAAACATTATATCGTGATAATTTTTTTAGCTGTATCGCCCAGCCCTAGTTCGTGTTTTATTCCAACCTCAAGATGAACGCTTATAACCGTCTTCCACAAACATCCCTCTGTCAACAGTGTTACTTATTAAACCGAAACAACTTAAATGAGCAACAGAAAATTAAAAATAACAGGTACTCATGGCGCACAAGCGATGTAGACAGTTCAGCAGAGACCAGTCATTCTTAAAGGGGCCACACCTCTAATCCACTCATTACAACACTATTTCAGTTTTATGAAGGTTTACTTAATGCACTTTTTTTTTTTACATCCTGACTATTTGATTTGATTACTTTATTTCGAGCCATAAAAAAATAAAAGTATTGTACACAGAAAAATAAATATATTGTACAATATTATACATTATACCCACACTGGGTAGAAAAAAAACAAACAAAAGAAACAATCGGAATAACAGTATCTATAAATATATTTCAGACATGTTCACAGTTTGTATATTATTATAGCTCGAAAAGGAGTGGGAAGAAGACAAACTTATTTAACCCCACCCCCATTCATCCTAATGAATGGTTACCAATATAAAAAATGTATTTATATACAATATCTGACATATATCGTACAATATACCTTAATAATTACATCTAAGTATAGTACATTACACACATATGCAATATAGATGTTTAATTCTATGCTTATGATACTTGTTAATATAAATATTACTGTTATAACCATCGTATATCATCATATATCAATATATTAGTTAAGAATTGTGAATAATACTTCCAATTATGTACAATATACCATAACTTACTATTTAAGCATGACAATTGTATTAAATTATGATGGCTTAATGGTGTTGATGGTAATAATAATTTGTTACATTGTGTGTGTTGTGCATTAACGGAGGCCAGGTGTTCTTGAGAACCTGCTGTCAGAGAGAAGCAGCCCCCTAACAACAGGACCACCCTTTGCCTGTGTCTATACTGTGCATTAAAAGAGACAAGATTTTGGCGAGTCAGCTGCCAGAAGGGGGCGCTCTCCAAGCAACAGAGCCACCACTTGCCAACCCTGATCTGAAAATTGTTGTGCACAATAGATTTAAATTACTAAAATATTTATAAGTGTTTTTCCATGTAATTATCTTTATATTTATTACCATCAACACTATCACCACTTTCTTGAATTGATTCAGTTCACGCTCCTGACCACAATCTGATTGTTATATATTGATATAATAGTAATGACGATGATAATCATAACAGCAGCAAATATCAAGCATAGAGACATTATATAGATAATATGTTTATCATATGCAATATACCACACTACTTACTTATGCCTACACTGTAGGTTATAACATTCTCTCTTCTGGGATGCTATTTTTATCTTATTATCAAATCCGACTACTATAATAACCGTTATAATATAATCATGATAATCAGTTAGCTAAAATCACAATATGTTTTCAGAGACCAGCATTATAATATAGTCACATTCATTCATCGTAAATTTTATACATCTCTCTTATCTACTTTACTATTCATAATGTATTATATATTTAAATCAGTTTATTTACTTAATTATAAGTTATGACCTTTCTATAATAATAATAATAATAATAATAATAATAATAATAATAATAATAAAATATTATTATTATTACTACATAACCTTTTTTCTTAATGAATGACTTATATTTTATAATACATATGAATACCCATAACAGTCAAACACCACCTTCCTCATTCATGTAATGTGAACCATTTCCTTATATCGAATTTTTTGAAATTGATGAATATTTGGACATCGCTTGAGCTGTAACCCCAATCGATTCCAAAGTTTAACTCCACATATAGACACACACAAACTTTTCCTTGTTGTTCTCACTGCCTGAACTTTAAAGTTACCAAACCCCCTCAGATTATAACTCCCTTCTCTCTGCGAAAAGAGCTTTTGAATATTCATAGGAAGTGTACTTTTACTGGCTTTGTATAACAATTGCACAGTATAAAAAAAAAAAATCAACTAATTCAAAGAAATTTAACAATTTAGATTGCAGAAATAAACTATTCGTGTGATCACAAAATCTTACTTTATGAATAATTCTTACTGCAAGTTTTTGGAGTATAAAGAGGGGGATGTAGTGAACTTTTATAGTTATTGCCCCACACTTCTATACAGTAAGTTAAATAGGGCAACACTAATGCGCAATACAACATATACAATGCATTGTATTGTAAAAGGTATTTAGTTTTATTAATAATTAAGACACTTTTAGAAACTTTACTTTGTATGTGTCTGATATGTGGTTTTCAGCTTTAAAATAAGAACAAATAATCAAACAGCACAAATAAATACAGTAAAGCAAAGATACAAATAAATAAAGCTTTTCAGGTTTTTCATCCAGTTTTCAGGTACAGAAATTGAATAAAGTAGCTAATAAAATGTAAAACATTGCATGTAATTCACTGTATAAATAAAATAAAGATCAATCATTATTAAGTTACTATTCAGTCATGAGCAATGAGTGATTTCCTTGTCTTTTGTTGTTTGATTAACATTAAAAACACATTCATACAGCAGGAATGCAAGGGCTACTGTCTCTTTAAGACATAATACACAGATCAGTATATATATATATATATATATATATATATATATATATATATATATATATATATATATATATATATATATATATATATATATATATATATATATATATATATATATATATATATATATATATATATATATATATATACACACACACAAAGTCTCGAAATATATAGTGATTCGTGACCCATGTACCGTATTGTGAAGCCCATACTAATACACGGCCCTGTTGCAATTTAGATTTGAATCACGCTTTTGACAATATTGCCTTTGACAATTACACGCACACACACTTTACATTCATACACTACTGGTCAAATTTTTTGAACGGTAAGTTTTTTTTAATAATTTATAAAGAAGTCTTTTCTCACCAAGGCTTCATTTATTTGATCCAAAATACAGTAAAAACATTAATATTGTGAAATATTTTTACAATTTAAAATAACTTTTCTATTTTAATATATTTTAAAATGCAATTTATTTCTGTGTTGGCAAAGCTAAATTTTCAGCATCATTACTCTAGTCTTCAGTGTCACACGAGGACGTCAGTTTCCCAAAGCTAACAATTACGGTTTATAAAAGTTATAAACATGAATATTTTTTCTTACATAAACGCTTCAGAAGGCCTTTATTAACCCCCCGGAGCCATATAGATTACTTTTATGAGGTATGGAAGAGCCAGTATTTTATATTATATATATATATATAGCTGAACAAAAAAAAAAAAAAAAAAAAAAAAAATTTCATAAAAACCATACAAAAAAAAAAAAAATCATATAAACCTAGGATGGCTTAAGGGTGAGTAAATTATGGGATAATTTTCATTTTTGGGTAAACTAACACTTTAACTCTATTTTCATGATCAAAGTGAGGGATCCAGGCATCCCCGTGCACTTTCAATTTCATAGTTTCAATTTATTTCGCCGGCGTGGACAACATGCTGTCCTAACTAGAGGTCGACCGATTAATTGGCAAAACCGATGAATCGGACCAATAGTTGATTGATGGAACAATCGGCTGTTGGCAAATATCCATGCATATAGTTGTTCCTGGTTGCGTCCTTTGCTGGAGCTATATGGGGAGGCTGGAGTGGCTGAGAAGGGTCTGCTGTCATCATATAGTACGAGAGCGGCCTCTAGAGGCGGAATCACTCATGCCTCCTGCTGTTTATTTTGAGATGTCTATTTTATTTTTTTAAAGTCGTTTTCATGATCGATCTTCGCTGTCAGAGTACTCAAGTATCCGTGCACATCCCGATTAAAAAAAAGGGGGACAGGATTATGAAGGTGAGTAAATGACTGAATATCCATTCAGTGAAATAAATTTCAATGCTCCAAAAAGCATGCAAGGGCCAGGTGCGTTTCCATGAGTGTGCCTCTTTGGGACTTCCTCGGGGCCAACAGCCAGAAGTTTTTATGGCCTGCTGATTACCTTGGTCTAAAGTGGGCCAACTAGAGCTTGAGGAGTGGTCATGAACAAAGGCACAGTTTATCAGTCAGGACAGGGTTAGTATCAACGTCATTCAAGAAATTTAAAACTATATTCTCAGCTTAAACTGACTTTCAAACACCAGCAAGTTATTTAAATGACAACTGACCAAAAACACCATTTATCCAATGAGAGAACGTACTGAAGTTTGATGAACAATGTGTGTTTACAGGTCTTCAAACTCTTCTTTCTGTGCCATGCACTCCTGCAGCACTGAGCAGTCGCCGAGCTCCTTCTCTGGAGGTGAGCTGAGAAACTGTGGAATGCAGCTGGAATGTGAGGAATGTCTCACACACAGCAGAGAGCGGCTGGAGGACGTGAGCTGTCAGTTTCTGTTTATAATACTCTGGACTCTTTTTAATATTTGCTACATTTAGCTTATCTGCTTCAGTCCAGAGAGAAGATTTGAAACAAAGAGCCCCTTCACACCGAAACTGGTAAAGCAGCTGGTGAACATTCACATCCTCCAGCTGCTCCACACCAATGAGACGCTTCAGTCTTAAGCACTGTAAGAAACACCACTAACACATGAACTGCTGCTCCTGTCAATCAAACCACATGCACATCACTGATGGACAAACGAGGTAAACTAAATGCTACGTGCAGCCCAAACATGAGCTGGACTCCAGCTCTGAATGATGCTTAAGTGTGAGGGCAGTGAAATTAAGTTGATTATAGAAACTGTACAATACTACTAGAGTGCACTAAAGTGTGTTACAAATACTCCACAAGATAAGCATTTGATGTGAGCCTGTAACTGATTCCACAAACACTAAAGAGCCTCACAACATACATGACCATCACAAAACTACTGTTAGTGTGAGATCAATTCAACACACTGACCCAAACTACAAGAAACTAGAAACAGAGTGAAAGAGTTAGCCAACAGGCCTCTATGACAGACAGCGATAAAAATAAATAATAAAATAATAAAAAAAATCTGATCAAGATCAAGCAAACAAAGATGGAGTTGTTGATAAAGGAAAAAAAAAAAAAAAAAAGTCACGTTGCATTATTTAAAAATGGCACGTCGCAGAGATGAGCTGAATCTACCTCAACATATGTAACCCATACATTAATGATATTGAAAAAATTAGAAGAATCAATATTTCTTTTAAAGTTTTAAAGGGTTAGTTCACCCAAAAAGGAAATTGTCATTAATTACTCACCCTCATGTCGTTCCACACCCGTAAGACCTTTGTTAATCTTCGGAACACAAATTAAAGGGTTAAAACGCCAGCTTCTATGTCATCTTCCCGCGCATGCGTCGTGGTGCTTTCGTGAGCGCACGTCAGAGGCCCAGGCGGAAGAGAAGAACTCGTTGAACAAAGTTGTTTTTTTGTGTACAAAAAGTATTCTCGTCGCTTCATAAAATTATTGTAGAACCACTGTAGTCACGTTGACTTTTAACGACGTCTTTAGTACCCTTCTGGATCTTGAGAGGTTCAATGACATTGCTGGCAATGGAAGCCTCTCTGAGCCATCGGATTTTATCAAAAATATCTTAATTTGTGTTCTGAAGATAAACGAAGGTCTTAGAGGTGTGGAACGACATGAGACTGAGTAATTAATGACAATTTCATTTTTGGGTGAACTAACCATTTAAGATATTTGATGAAATCCGAAGGTTTTATATCTCCCATAGGAAGCAACGTAATTACCGTCATTCGAGGTCCAGAAAAGTAGTAAAAATATCGTTTAGGTCTATGTTTGCAGTTGCTTTCAAAGATGACTGATTATTGTGCAGCGTTCGAACCTATTAAAAGATTTGTGTAATTTTAGTAATAATATATTTAATAATTACCGTATTGTCATTAAGGGATGCACAATATTGTCAGCACGACATCGGAATTGGCTGACAAAGGCTTAATGTAATAATTGGCATGATATGAAAAAATTATGCAGATGTCTTGCTGATAAGATAACGAGTTATGCGCCTGCGATAACTCACGTGTGCAAGGAGTGCTAACGATAAGATAACATCGTCTGTGTGGACTATCATCGACCCATGATATCATCATCGTCTATGGGTTGACAATATTGTTTTTTTTTAATGTTTATATTTTAATATCAAACTGGAACAGAAACATGATTCTATTATTAAAGTTGATATAAAAACTGCCTTATGTGCAATTTAAATTTTTGTACAACTTAGCTTTGAGTGTTGACTGAAAAGTAATGTCAAAATATGTCATGCCCATAAATCACATTGAAATTGAGAGAGATAATGCTGCCATCACGCTCACCGCATTCAAATTTCGAAATGGGAGAGCGTTCGTGTGCGATTTTTACCAAGGAAACTCGTATTTACGATAATTTCGGGAACGTGAAGGCAGCATAAGATGCGTCCCATTCACACAGTTCAATCGGAAGTTTGAATGAAGTGCCTCACGTGTACTGTAGCTGCTCTTGCTCGCTCTTAATCTTGCCCAGCTCGATCTGCAACCTCGCGCGCTCCCGCGCCGTGTCATCCAGCGCCTTGCGCGCGTCCGCCAGCTCGGTTTCATAGAGCGATTTGATCCCGGTAAGCTCGCGACTCCGTATCTCCTCTCGCTCGCTGATCTGTAGCTGCAGTACGCTGTTTTCGGACTCCAGACTGCGGACCGTGTCGATGTAAGCAGCCAGCCGGTCATTGAGCTGCTGCAGATCCTCCTTCTCCTGCAGTCTGGATATCCGCGCGGGGCTCAGTGGAGTGCTGCTGCTGCCGCGGGACAAGGACTGCTGTCCGGCCGGAGTGCACGCCGCGCTCGCCATTCTTCAGCTTAATTTTGAGTAAAACAAAATTCAGTGTTAATTATGAATGTCTGGTCATTCCTCAGCTCAGTGAGCAAAAGAGCATTTAACTTGAATTCTAACAATCCGATCAACTGAATCAACGCTGATTATGAGCACAACAAAAACGATTTACCTTCTGACTGAAAAGTATTGAAACGCTCCGAGCAAACAGGATGTAACTCTAGAGCTGCTTTAAACACTGCAGTGCCCTACATTAACATCACTGTAAAATATAAAATAATGAATATAACGTTATGTGAGCGCGTCTTACTATGAACACAGTCGCGTGAAAGAATGAACTGAACTAATATGGCCGCTCATCAGAACTACGCCGACACGTGACCACACACACTCAATCAGCAACGGCAACGTCATCAGAGGTTCAACGGTGCAGTTGAGACAAAATTCAAACTGCACAAAAACCCGCTGAAAGTAACATCAGTACGCACGTGCTCGTCCCTCCAGTAAACTGTAAACAACGTCATAGCCTAATCAATGAACATTTAATGTATTCTGTCTTTTATAGTAATGACTTTTCTTTTGTGATAGATGCTTGAACAGCTAATCAACTACTCATGATCAGACGATAACACATTAACACTTCGCTGTTTGTTTCAGGGTTAAACGCTTATTTTCCATGAATTAACGTTTAATCAAGTGAAAACGTATTTTTTCTGAACATCTCATTCATTATTGGTTTGTAAAGCTTATGAAACCGCTAGTAAAGACTCAAGATTCACATTTATGGAATAATAAATAATTGACCTATATTGCAGCCTGATATGTGGTGGATACTTTATCAGTAACAATGTTATAGTAATAAATGAGATTTAGATGATATTTTGACCACTCAAATAGGAAATTTCCCCAGTTTCCATTTCAGAAATCCGGTCACCTTAATCTAAGGATAAGAATTTTTTTTGACTAGAGTATTTGTATTTGTATTTAACATCTTGTAGAAAGTAAAATTATAATGAAATTTGAAAGTGGTGCAACAGAAGAATTAATGTGCTCCACTGAAATCATTACATCATGTGGGAAACTAGTAAAATGTGTGTTTACAGTCTCCAACTTTTCTGACCATGGTAGTAGCACTGATTACCTGTTTAGGTAATAAGCCATTTTGATGTGTGGATGTGTCTGTGTTTGCTTGCAGATTTTCCACAGGCAAGCATGTGATGAAACACTTTTATAATAACCCAACAAAAGGCATCTGTATATTATACCATGTGCAAAAGTGAACCTGATCACAACAGCTAAAAAAAATGCATTGGTCACAACAATAAGGGTTTGGTTTTAATTTTTAATTTTCTGAAGCTTAAAAATAAATCTGTTCAAGAATGTTATTACCTTCTTACAAAGTATCAATTCAGCTGAACCATCATTGCACTCAGATACAGGGAGTCTTGCAAAAAGATACAGGGTAAGTAAAAGGATTCGAAAAAAGAGACATTTCAATCAATCACAGAAATTTGAGCCAATATCACAACTGATATGCTGACAAAGCCAAGCTTGAATTTTGTATCATACATCAAGCATGTACTGCATAACTGATCAGTGCACCTTTAGCAAATATTTAGAGCATTTCCAATGTCTAAAATACAAGATCCTTTGAAATTAGTACATTTATAATATGTTCTTGCTGCAATCCATTCTCCAAAAACACAGTAATGTATCAAAAGCTTGCAAAATATTCAGACAGAAAAAGATTACAATTTATTAACATCATTCTAAACCAGCCAAGACCTGTAGAAAATCTGTACAACCTTTGGCTGCTTCTGATAGTCTTTTAAAGAGCTAAAGAGTTTAACAACCTGTAGAGAACTTAAAAGTGCTATTTGTGAACTTTAGGACAAAATCAAAACATCAGACATCCACAGTTACTGACTAATTTATGACAAATCAAATGTCTTCTTTCATCCTGAGAGTTAAAGTCGAAGTCCTTCCAAGCCGTTTTGGGACTAAAACTAGAACAGAACGAGAAAGCACAACATGCATGTAAGTGTTGAGCATCAGAAAACCTCTAGGTCGTTTGTGTTGTACACTACAGGGTTGTCCTCTGTGCCCAGTGCAGACTCCGACGGGCCCTCCTCCAGGGACCCCAAAGCCTCTTCAGTGTCACTAGCGAACGTTTCTCGTGACACGTCATCATGTTCCTGTAGATTGAGCGTGCTAATGGCTTGCTTCATCTTCTTCGCAACAATTTGCTTCCGTCGCTTCTTAGCAGCCTTTTTGCTGTTGTATTCTTTCTGGTTCTCCTCATAAAAGATCTCCTGTGTGAAGGGAACATGCAAAAGAACATTTTCTGAGATTTGCATGTAAAGAAAAGTAAACGTGTACATACATTTTAAGCCAGAACTGTCGAAATGCCTGACTAAATAGAATGGGGGAAATAGTTTGGAAATCAAAGATTGTTCCATACTCAGTTTTTTTTTTCCATACTTTCCTAGACTTGGAAATTACTCAAATCAAATTCTATACTTTTACAAACTTTGTAGGAACCCTGGCTGTAGCGTCTCTGTTCAAGCGCGGAGCGCACATCACTGATCTTCTCTTCCTCTTTACTACTAGTTACAGCACAAAATAAACATGAATGAACAACAGCAGGTATGTTAAAAGATACAGGAAAACTTACTGAAATCTGCATCAGGTCTCATGTAATCTCTTAATTAGTTTCAGATTTCAACAGTGGAAAAACTTCAAAAAAACAGCTTGAAAACAAGATGTGACATAACGTTACATTTACCTCAGAAATTGAGGTAAATGTCCATAGCTCATTAGTAAGCAGTAGCACCAGTGCCACTAAGTTCTATAGATGGTGGCACCAGCACCTTATTTTTGTAGCAATGGGGGGTGGGAGGAGGAGGTGCAAAAATCTAATTTTTATATTTTTTAGAGATCAACCAATATTGATTTTTTTTATAACCGATATCAATTATTTGCACATTTATGTGCCCAATAACCGATAAAAAGAACCAATATTTATTTGTTTTTAGTTTTTCCACAGTTCTTACAACAGCACTGAAATACAAACCTGATTCCAAAAACTTGTACAAATTGTGAATAAAAAAGGAATGCAATAATTTACAAATCTCATAAAGTTATATTTTATTCACAATAGAATATAGATAACATATCAAATGTTGAAAGTGAGACATTTTGAAATGTCATGCCAAATATTGGCTCATTTTGGATTTCATGAGAGCTACACATTCCAAAAAAGTTGGGACAGGTAGCAATAAGAGGCCGGAAAAGTTAAATGTACATATAAGGAACAGCTGGAGGACCAATTTGCAACTTATTAGGTCAACTGGCAACATGATTGGGTAAAAAAAAAAAAAAGAGCCTCTCAGAGTGGCAGTGTCTCTCAGAAGTCAAGATGGGCAGAGGATCACCAATTCCCCCAATGCTGCGGCAAAAAATAGTGGAGCAATATCAGAAAGGAGTTTCTCAGAGAAAAATTGCAAAGATTTTGAAGTTATCATCATCTACAGTGCATAATATCATCCAAAGATTCAGAGAATCTGGAACAATCTCTGTGCGTAAGGGTCAAGGCCAGAAAACCACACTGGATGCCCGTGATCTTCGGGCCCTTAGACGGCACTGCATCACATACAGGAATCCTACTGTAATGGAAATCACAACATGGGCTCAGGAATACTTCCAGAAAACATTGTCGGTGAACACAGTCCACCGTGCCATTCGCCGTTGCCGGCTAAAACTCTATAGGTCAAAAAAGAAGCCATATCTAAACATGATCCAGAAGCGCAGGCGTTTTCTCTGGGCCAAGGCTCATTTAAAATGGACTGTGGCAAAGTGGAAAACTGTTCTGTGGTCAGACGAATCAAAATTTGAAGTTCTTTTTGGAAAACTGGGACGCCATGTCATCCGTACTAAAGAGGACAAGGACAACCCAAGTTGTTATCAGCGCTCAGTTCAGAAGCCTGCATCTCTGATGGTATGGGGTTGCATGAGTGCGTGTGGCATGGGCAGCTTACACATCTGGAAAGGCACCATCAATGCTGAAAGGTATATCCAAGTTCTAGAACAACATATGCTCCCATCCAGACGTCGTCTCTTTCAGGGAAGACCTTGCATTTTCCAACATGACAATGCCAGACCACAAACTGCATCAATTACAACATCATGGCTGCGTAGGAGGAGGATCCGGGTACTGAAATGGCCAGCCTGCAGTCTAGATCTTTCACCCATAGAAAACATTTGGCGCATCATAAAGAGGAAGATGCGACAAAGACGACGTAAGACAGTTGAGCAACTAGAAGCCTGTATTAGACAAGAATGGGACAACATTCCTATTCCTAAACTTGAGCAACTTGTCTCCTCAGTCCCCAGACGTTTGCAGACTGTTATAAAAAGAAGAGGGGATGCCACACAGTGGTAAACATGGCCTTGTCCCAACTTTTTTGAGATGTGTTGATGCCATGAAATTTAAAATCAACTTATTTTTCCCTTAAAATGACACATTTTCTCAGTTTAAACATTTGATATGTCATCTATGTTGTATTCTGAATAAAATATTGAAATTTGAAACTTCCACATCATTGCATTCCTTTTTTATTCACAATTTGTACAGTGTCCCAACTTTTTTGGAATCGGGTTTGTAAACTATTTAAAAATTTTAAATACTGTAATTTCTGCATTTCACTCCCTCTTCTACATCAATAAACAGTGTGAAATTTAAAAAAAAAAAAAAAAAAAAAAAAGCATTCTAAACCACCAGAATAAAAAAACATTACTTCTTTAGTGTAGCTTAATCCCAGTTGCATCTCTTTATTTATAACAGTATTAATATTAACAACAGCATTAATATTAACAACCAGCAAAATAAATTTACAAAGTCTAATGTTTTCAAACAGAGAACATAAATGACAGGGGAGTCTATTAACTTCCCATAAATATAAGCTTTTTTTAAATTACAGTTTTTAACGGTTTATGTGTTGTCTGATATACAGTGAAAAGAATGGAACACACTGAAATATTCATACATTACACATGTATTCACTGGAATACGCAAAAATTGTCAGAAAAATGAACAAAACAGCGAATACATCATTGCAACTACAGAGTCCATCTAATCTGGCATGTTATTAGAAATATTAACCCCTTAAACCCTGAAGGCATTTTCAGAGTTGTTTTTTCTGACATGCACAAAAATAAAGACTCCAAAACTATAGCGAGGAGAGTCAAAAAGTAGGTATCGTTTGATAGAAAACTTTTTAAATTTTAGAATAACAAAAAAATATTACATTTAGACATTCTCATGCTGAGAAACTGCTGATAAAACAAAAAATACATATCTTTTTTTTCATTTGACATGCAATAACTCAGGAAGGAAATAAGGTAGGAGGACAATTCTTTTTTGGTGAAGTTCCCCTACATCCGAGCTGCATCTGGATCATATTTTTTGGTAATAAAGCATAAAGTAATTAAAAGTTACAGCATTTGGAACCAAGGTAGCCTTTTTGTTTAGCCCTTGACGCCCCCTAATGGGCATTTTAAAAATTATTCCTCATGGAGGAACATCTCGTGATCGATGCAAGGGGATTATGTTGATTTTGGACTCCTTTCAATCAGGAGAATCCACTGTAAGTAATGATGTGCCATTTTCTATGATCTATGCATATTTCATGAAGTTATAATTAAAAAAAAGCCAGGTGAAAGCTACATCTGATTTTAGTTTGCACGTGTGAGGTTTTATGTGTCCTAATTCTTGTTATCGACTTATTGGATTATGTTGATTTTGGACTCATTTTAATTTAATGTGCAATTTTCCACAACATAAATGGCAGCCCTCATCAGGCAACATGGTGGTCGCACCAGTGCGACCTAACAAAATTTAGTCGCACCAGCAAGAAAAAAGGTCGCAGTCTTGAGCCCTGCTGCTTGAGAGGAAAGCACGCAGCACATATTTACATATTTATCTAAACGCCGCTCTCAGCAGAGTGGGTGGCTTCAGATGTTCGATAACAGATATCGCTGCTTACGCATTTCAAACTTCGTTTTACCCCTAAATGAAGAACGAAAAAGAACTTTGCTGTGAGTATATCAGGGCTTTAATGAGCATAGACAACAGAGAGAATTAAATTCAGCGCTTTTATTTCCAACATGCACTCATTCACGGCTGTTTTATTTAATTCACGTAAAGTAACGTCTTTACTGGGTCAGAACTTGACGGATTACTGATTACATGACTCTGAGTTTAAACTACATATCAAGCATTTGTGTAACATCTCATTTGTGCATTAATGGCTATTATGTTAAATGAAGTTTATTAAGAGAGGCAAGTTATTTTACTTTGAACACCGTTGTTGATTCATCTCCCCTCAGGCGCAATGCTTTAATGGCGGTCTTGCATGCAATTCTCAAAAATCCGATATTACAAAACCGATACAAAACAGATTATGGGAAAATGCTTAAATATTGGGAAAACCGATTATCGTGCAATCTCTAATTTTTATAGGGAAAAAAAAAAAAATGTAAATCTTCTACTCTTTTTAAATGTACCATTGTTCCTCTATAGTATAATACTGAACTGACCGCTTTACTTGCTTGTGTAGTTCAGTCGCAATTTGAAGAAAATTGTGTTATGAGACTTTGTGACTTCTTACTTTATACTGCAGTACAAAAAAGTGACAAACTTTGACAAATGTATTTTGTGATGATTTTATAATAGGGATTTCATAATGTTTTAATATAAATTCAAAAACAAAATGTGTGGGAAAAAAAAAAAAATCTATATATATTAAGGAGTGGAAATGGCTAATAAAGCAAATAAGTGCAAATAAGTGCACGGGAAAATTTTCACATGCACGGTTTATGTATACTAGCCTATAACCCGTTTCCTTTGTGCGTCACTGTCATTTTACTATGAAGTAAACATCCATACTCTTGTGCATGAATTAATAAAGTTTGGCTTTCGTTAAAGCAGTATAGGCTATCTGTAATATGTCGACTTTTACGCATCCTCTGTGGTGGCAGTGAAACTGTGCTGTGAAATGGGCCAATGCCGCAATACAGCCGTGTGCATTGGGCTGAAAAAGGTGCTCAAATTTTGGATTTCATTAGAGCAGTTCATCTAGTACAAGACTGAATCCAGCTACTGTTAAGTTTGTCATTTTGTTTAAAGCGTGAGCCTACCCTTTAATGTAAAACGTGAAATTGAGCACTTTTTACTGTAGCAGTCTTTTTTATGGACCCTTGAACTTGGCAAATAGGACAGTGCACACAGCCGTATTGCACCATATGCCCATTTCACGGCGCGGTTTCTCAGCCGTCACAGAGGATGCATTAAAGCAGACATAAGGCTGTGATATTAGAGTATACTGCCCTAACGAAAGCCAAATTTTGAGCAAATAGAGCTTTACTAATTCATGCGCATCCATACTCTCATTTTCTTCAAAGTATAATGGCAGTGACGCACAAAGAAAATAGGTTATAGTATAGAAAAAAAGGAAATTGTAATTCATGAGCACGCAAAAAAAATCCTGTGTGCACATGAAAAGCTTCTTGTGAGCATGGGAAAGTTTGTATTTTTTATTTTTTGCAAAGGTCCCTTTAGGGGCTCCATAGTTTGCCACCAAGTGTTAGTTTTCCTACATCTTGAAACTTTTAGTTTTTACAAATGGGGTCATCACATTAAAAATAACATTTGGATAATATTTAGAGCTTTAAAGTGCTGGAAAAAGTGTGAAGCACTTGAAAGTCCTTGAAAAGTGCTTGAATTTCACTCTCAAAAGGTACGGGAAAAAAAAAGTAAAAAACATTCAACTATTTCTGCCACAATACCATGGTTAAAGGTAACTTTACTACATTAAATCTGTGGTGAATGTTGGTGATTTGAGGACTGCCACGTTATGGAAGGTTTTTCAAATGTTTCTCCTAGTTTCCACATCAGAGCTGTTTGATCTAATATCTATGGTTTATAAGAGAATTTTGCGTAAAATTTGAATGCTTATCACTAGATCTTGCAACGATGTTATTAATTCTGCTGCAAATTCAACTGCTTTTTCACTTGATCACCCAGCACTGTGAACTAGTAACGCACCAGCAAGAAAAAAAAGTTACAAAATCGGACCATTTAGTCACAGTCTGGAGACCTGTATAGTTTTACTTAACCTGTTCTTAATTATATTTGAATAAATCTGTCATGAAAAGTTATGACAGCTACCATTTAAATGTTTATATTTCAAAAAACAAATTGGAGTAGAAACATGTTATTAAGATTTATGTTATAAAGTTATTATTATAACATTAATATAAAAACTAAATACAATCGGTTCGGAATTAACTTTTTCCTTGAGAGAAACTGACATGCACTGTACCTGATATATCCAAATGAATCAAAATTAAATGGCAAGCTTGAGAATCAAAATCAAGTTGAATTGTGAAATTTGCGTCAATACCCAGCCCTAACCGCCACCAGAGCATATGAGGTGTGATGCTTCGCTCATATTCAGTTTGAATATATGTCTCAATTACAGTTGGCCTATAGCAGTGGTTCCTAAACTGGGGTACGCGTATCCCTGGGAGTACACGAGGTGACAGAGGGGGTACAATGCTGTTCATATTCTACGCTTCCTTAAAATAACATCAAAACCAAGCATGCATTTCTAGCAGGCAGATCGATTTAAAACTCAAACTCTCTTCGATACAAAAACATACCCTGTGTGAGTTCGTGTTTTTAACGTTGATAATATATTATACAAGCAATGATGCATTTTTTCCCCAAATATCCACACAATTGCAAATGTGACATTGATTTTATACAACAGTTGAACAAACAGAAGGGTGATATTAAGTGATGAACATTTTAAACAGTCTTGTCAATTTTGTTTGCTCTATTTTGCAACGAAATAATAGTTCCTGAATGAATTATGAATTCACTAATTATTATTGAATGCCACAGCAGAACTGTTGTTCGTCTCCAACAAATTCCCTTTAAGACTATATATAAAGTATTTGGTCTCCAAGCAACACACAGCAATGTTTCGTGAACAAATCAGCAGCTTTGAACGAGTCGTGAGAGTCACTGATTCAATGACCTATTCATAAATACAGCCACTTGCTTCCTTGCTGAATGAATGACTTGATGACTCACTCATTAAGACAGTGACTTACTGCCACCTACTGGCAGTTTTCGTTTAATATTTAAAAGTATCACTTCGTTTTTACCATCAATGCATATCTCTAACTTTTTTTTATTAATTATTTAAAACAATTTATTTGATAAAAAGTTATTTATAAAAGGTAAAACTGCATTGGGAAATAAATTTAAGGGGGCAAATATTGGAAAAGGTGGAAGTGGAAGAGAGGGGGTATGCAAAAGGATGTTAAATGCCACAGGGGGTACTCCAATCTAAAAAGTTTGGGAACCACTGACCTATATAACAGTTAAGATGTTTGTGGCTTTAAAACAATATCGTATAAAGGGGTATAAATAAACGTGACATGACTGCACTGGAGTGCCAAATTGCTGAGCTGGTGCAAACATATCTACATCGCTATGATCAGATGACTTTTTAACTCCTGTTTTCTCACCGCTATTATTATTGGTGTGTGTATTTTGTTATTGCGAGGAGCGTGCAGCACATATTTACATATTCATCTAAACAGCTCTCTCATCAGTGTGGACAGTGTCTGGATGTTTATTATTAACAGTATACCACTGTGAAGGCATTTCAAATTTCTGTTTACCCTTAAGCAAAGAAAGAAAAACATCTTTATGCTTGTATACACTGTGATTATATCACAAAATGAATCTTTGCCAACTCATTTTCTCCACACTGCCTTTCAATTTCTTCTCCTTCGTTGTCAACTTTGATGTTTACTGTGCATTTATGTATGAGGCTCGCAACGTCATTAAAACAGTATTTGAACCCCAAATACTGCTGGCGTGCCACAGCTGATGGCTCTGCAGCTGAATGCTGTGTTTTGAGTACAAGTGATTGTAGACTGTCACTGTTGGAATTATTTGAATTTTAAATTTGAGACTTTTGAGTTGTTTAAAAAAAATAAATAAATAAATAAAATGAATAAGTAAACATTGATAAACTCAGCTGCTTTATATTTGTCCACCCAGACACTTCATGATGACTAACCTTCACCTGCCCATCAGAGATACTGGGTGTGTTCTTCAGTAAGTTCAGATACACTCCACCAGGTGTCCGTCTCCTACTACCATCCTGCAAAAAATACAAAAAAGAGGGAAAAAAAAAAAAAAACATTAGTAATATTCATCTAATATAATTTTGATTATATTCAACAGGATCAACATGTTTGAAAATAGATGTGTATAAACAACCACGGCTGAGGTTCTCAGACATCTTTATAATTATAACACTTGTCAGTTTGAATGAAGTTTATATTAAAATGCATGATTCTTGAAAGGCCCAAATAAAAAGCAAATCCAGGTCCTGATACTTTTTAATATTTTGCACAACACATTTAACATGACAATCAGAGGACCAGCATTTTTCAAATATTTACCAGCATAGGCAGGGATGGAAATAAGAAATTTCTGATTCTGGTTCCTCTTGAAATTACTGGCTGAAATTATTTTTTTAACGATGTGCTGTGATCAATGATTGTTTTGATATGTAAGGACTCATGCACAGTAAGCCCTTCTGTTGCTTGTTTGTTTTTGTTAAAAAAAAAAAAAAAGCAAACGTTTCAGTCACATGTGACCTTTGTCAATGCCAAACTTACAATCATGTATTATTATAATTAGTATTATTATAATTATTGTTGTTACATTTAATTTATTGCCACACTTTAGTGTTCTGATAATATAATTCACATATTAAACACATTTAGTTGTCAGGCTTTTATTTGTGCTTAAAGGATTAGTTCACTTTAAAATGAAAATTACCCTATGATTTACTCACCCTCAAGCCATTCTAGGTGTATATGACTTTCTTCTTTCAGACGAATACAATCGGAGTTATATTAATAATCACCCTGATGCCCCTAAGCTTAGGGTTACTTACACTAGGACGTCAGCTTTTTTCTTAAGTTGAATACAGAAGGCAGTCTGGCGGAAGCTATTTATTTTACTTTATAATGTGTTAAATATGCATATTTTTCTAACACAAACCCATTGCTTTGCTTCAGAAGGCCTTTATTAACACCCCAGGAGTATGTTTATGATGGATGGATGCACTTTCTTGAGTTTCAAACAGGTGGTTTCCGTGCACTGCCATTATAAAGCTTAGGAGCATCAGGGTGATTATTAATATAACTCTGATTGTATTTGTCTGAAAGAAGAAAGTCAAATACACCTAGGATGGCTTGAGGGCATGTAAATCATGGGGTAATTTTCACTTTAAAGTTAACTAATCCTTTAATGGATAAAACAACAGAGCTACACACTCGGGTTTATGGTGGCTATAAATTTGACCTGCCACAATCATGGAACCCCTCCAAGCTCTGGCCCTCTGTGGCTTTAGCCCTACCTAGCCCTATCGTTAATGTGGCCCTGTTTATAAGTAATATTTCATACATTTTTGCCCTGAGATCTTGAATTTTAGGGTCACTCTAACTGCATTCTATAGGCTCCATCATGCAGTTGTTGCCCTGCTTCATGTTCATCACCAATCAACTGTTTGAAATGTAAGATGAACTACGGAGGTCTGGGGTGGGGTGGGTGCATTCATTTAAATTTTTTCCCATATTAAATTAATTAAATTAACGCTTTAAAACAACAGTCCTAGTTTTCATTTATCATGCAGCTTTAGAAAACTGTCTAATAATGCAATTTATCGGTCTAATAATAATGGATTATCATATCATCCGTGGAATGCGCCACTTCCGGTATTTTGCCAGTTAATCGACACAGGTAAATTGCAAAATTTTTAAAGGAATTTTTAAAATGAAGTACTCAAATTTAAATCAAGGAATCATGACAGCCCTAATGAAAGCTATGACAAAAAAAGTTTGCTGACAACTAGAGCTGCACAATTCTGGATAAATTAAAAATGACTATCTTTTTGCTGTTTAAAATAGAGATCATGATTCTCCCACGCTTCTGAATAGACAACTACATAATTTACTAGCAGTTCTGACAAAATACTGCTGCAGTCTGTTTTAGAAAAATATTTTATTAAATTCAATTAATTCATTTTAAAAAAAAATATTGGTTTGAATGAATGATTCAATGACTAACAAAGACTTCACCTGTTTCATTACTGGATGAATCAACATTTTTGATCAAATGTCTTGAATGAATGATTTAATGACAAACTTTTTTTTACAGTTACTTGTCACCACCTACTGGTGTAACAATGTAATTGATATAATCTTTATTTGATTTACTCCATTTTGATGCTACCATAGTGTTTATATGTGATATGAATTATTTTAACACTGAAATAATGATACTGTGTGGTTACAAAGACTGTTTTGAAGCTGTCATACCTATACATAACTGCTCTCTCTGGATTAGCGGCAGCGCCAATGCAGATTTGAATGTCCACTGTGATCGTAGCTACTTGTCAAAGGTTTAGGAGGCATAGCAGAATCATTGTCATTTAGGAATAAGACCGTGTGGGTGTTTGAAATGAGATAGATGAATCTCAATTAATCACACAGCTCTATTGACAACCTTTTTTTCCATGTAATCTTGAATTATTGGAAATATTATTTCACTGTTTTTAGCTGAGAGTAACTTGAGTTTCAACTGAGTATCAACTTTCAATAATTCTGATCAAAAAAAAAAAAAAAAAATTTTTCAAATAACCAGTCAGTAATCAAGATTACAGGCAAAAAATTGAGTACCAGTTTAACCATTATACACCATGACTAAATCTGGACTAAAATTCACAGATTTTGAGTCAACTAAAACTTGACTAAAAACAGGATAGGTTGACTAATTATGATAAACTAAAAAGAACATTTGACACAGGACTAACACCAAATAATAAAAGGCTGAGAAAATTAACAGTAGTTCCAAACTCCAATTTTATGTACTGAAATTGGTGAAATTTTTGTACATACCACAGTGTAGAGACCTCCATTTTGTTCAATTGTTGCCGTCTCTGACAGAAGCTCGATGGCTTTTTTTTTCCCAATAACTCTCACCACACGCTCTATTAGATCCTTCTTTGGCTCCATGAGTCTTTAACACAGAGCAAACAAAAGCATGATTATTTAAAAGATGAACAGTAAAGGTATATTTAGATAATGGCCAGAGATTTATATAAAGGTTTATACATGCAGAGTACCTTTGTTGAGCATATTGCATTTTTTTAGTTATCATCTGATTAAGCTATTTCACAAAATTTGTGAAACTGAATTTACACAAAAGATTTCTGTTTTTATCCTCTTAATTTTTTTGTGCAAGAAATGTTGAGCAAGTAGATCTTTATTAATTCATCCATACTCGCATTTTCTTCATAATTTTGAGCAAATAGATTGGCAGTGACGCACAAACGAAATAGGTTTTAGTATACACAAACCGGAAATTGTAACGCGTGCGCACGCGATACGTTTCTCGTGCGCACGCGAAACACTGTCAATTTTTTATTTTTGCAAAGGTCCCTTTAGGGGCTCCGTATTATCATGATAAGACATAAATAAAATTCTTGTATAGCCAACATTTTATATTTGTTATCCCCAATCACTCTCTCTCTTTCTTTCAGGGAAATTTAAATGCGAGATTCTGGAAAAAGAACTAAATTTAGCGTGATCGGTCGGGTTTGAAAGAAAAGAGAAACGGAGTGAATTTTAAGTGAGAGCGGGTGGGTGCAGAATAGAGCCTAGCGGAAGCAGGATGAAAAAAAAAAAAAAACATTCCCACACAGACCTCTATTGCAAGGGGTTTATAAACTTAGGAGACAAAGGGGGTAATGCAAGCTTTGTGCAGAAGCATGTATGCATTTGACTACACATCTCTGAAATTTTCTGACCTGTGTGCGATTTCATCAACCACTTTCTCTTCAGGGTCATCCTCAATGATCTCATATCGACCCTTCAAGTCCATCTCAGCCCGCGGGCCCAGTCTCTCCTTGGCCGGACGCTTTCTCTTTTGACAGCTCTTATCTGTCTGGGCTTGTCCTCTCTGCATGTATCCCTCCAGCTCACCATCCAACATGCTCTTCGATCCCTCTTCCACCTCTCCACGCTCTTTTTCCATCATCTTGCGGGCCAGGACATAATTATAGGTCTCACTCTGCCGACTGCTCATGCTGACGCCCCCTTCCATTCCCAAGATGCCCAGCTCTGCTGCGACAGCTTCCTGACTTTGCTCCTGCACCACAGAGCCCCAGATGTTGTTGACCTTGCGAGCGAAGGGGCCCGCTGCAGCCCTGGCATGGACAGGAGCTGGAATACTGGAACACTTGAGCCGTTTGTGTCTCCACAGCATGGCCTCATCTTCAGAGTCAGAGTTGCTGTCACTGGAGTCTGTGTTCTTGCAGTTGCGGTATCCTGTGATGGATGCGGCGCTCAAAGAGGGTCCTCTACTCTGAAAAGATGATACCTGCAATTATAGTGAATATCAAAAAAAGAGCTAAACTATTTTTTGTCCATGAAAAACTGATTGAATGGTATCACTAAAATGTTAGCTGATTGTATAACGAGAGGCCTTAACAGGAAAAAGTCAGCTTATATTCATTTCAGAAGCAAAGCAAGTTTGATTTTACAGACAAACATTTTCCTTTCGAAAAACGTGCACTGGTTAATCGTTCACAATAAGACTAGGGACATGCATTAAGGACGTGAAGAGAGTCCATTTTGAATGGGTTATCTATCTTTTATAACCCCAGCTCAAAACCACTTTCAGCTGCTGCTTTGGACTAAGCAGCAGTTCACATCTGAAAAGTCCATACAAGAAGCGTTCATAGCAGTCTAGCAAACTATTGAAGTAAGAATGTTTCAAACGTGACATATGTGCAAAGCTGGAAAAGGGAGAAGGGGAGAACATAACTAACTGCAACTGGCCTAGACAGGTTCAACTGACTGCATAAAAGTGTTTGGTCTTATTGCATTGTCTATTATAACAATACATTAGCGGACGCTCGAACCTGATGTTTAAACGGCTGCAGATACGTCATTGATTCGCACAGGTATATCAACATACAGTAAATCAGTCAATATGAACAACAAGAGCCTGTTGAACAGAATGAACAAGCAGTACGTTTCACCTGCACTCGCTCCGCTGCAGCATCCCGCATATCAGACTCATGATCAGACTCTAGTTCTCCATCCTCAAGATCCGCCATTCTGTCTCTGTCACCCGCCATTTCTCTCAACCGGAAATAACGAGCCCATATTTACCGCAGCATCTTCGACAACGTACACTCTCATTGGGCGCATTTTCCTGTGGGACCTTCTTCTGGTGATATTTTGGCGGTTGGCATAGAAGCCAAGGTACATTTCCGCCACCTACTGGACCAGAGTGTGGAACGCGCAACGCTTATAAAAAATACTAATTAAATTCTATCCTGTCATCTTTAAATAACTCGTCATATTTTCTTGTTTGCTCTGGGACATAACATGGTCTGGAGTGGGATATTTTTGATTCCCAACACTCTTAATCTTGCTTGGCTTAAATGTAATCTTTCTCTTTCTCATGCTATAAAGTTTAAGAGTATGCTATATGTATGTTCTACTGTTTCTGGATGTCCTAAATGACTCTATCCCTGCGTTCCATTCAGAAGGGCTCATCCCTATGCCCTAATCCCTTCAAAGGGTTTACCCTCCGGAGTGAGAGCTTCGAAGGGATGAAGGGTGTAGGGGTTAAAAAAAACTCTTTTTTTGGAACGCACTTATGTCATCTTAAAGGGATAGTTCACCCAAAAATGAAAATTATTCCATGATTTACTCACCCTCAAGCCATCCTAGGTGTATATGACTATCTTCTTGTAAACGAACACAATCCGAGATATTTTTAAATATCCTTATTCCTCCAAGGTTTATAACGGTTGTGAATGGTGGGCCAAATTCTGAAGACAGAAAAAATGCATCCATCCATAAAAAAATTAATCTATACGACTCCCGAGGGTTAATAGAGTACCTCAGGGATGACGTGTTTTTGTAGGCAAAACCTGGAAGCGAGTTAGCATTTTAGGACTTCCAGTTCCATCACCCCGAAGTCAATGGGTTTTTTGAACGGGTTTTTGCTAAATCGCCTGAAATAAGGTCTGTTGTTAACAAAGCCTCTAAATATTTTCACGTTTTGATCTATGACATAAAACACACTGCTTGTGATTTTTTAAACCTTTATTGTGTCTTAAAAACGGCGGTTGCTAACAAATTGCTATAAGGGACTACTTCCTTTGGTGGGGACTTTAGATCTCATCATGACAAACAGGACATCTGGACAGCATTTTCTCTGTCTCATTGAGCGCAGATCATAATCAACGAGCATGTTTTTAAATAAAGTTTGAGGAAGCTTGGTGGTGGTGACGTTGATCCGCGACCATGGTGTGCTGTAGTCCGTTTATAGCCTACTGTTAGCTTTTTATATCTGACGACTTTATTTAGGCTTCAAAATGTATAAATGTTGTGTTAACTTGTAAAGATTATCTTGATAGACAAAGTGAGTGTCATAATCCTTTGTTAAACACAGAGCTTATTTTTTGCGATTTTCCAAAAGTCTATGGGAAAAATGCATAGGCTTTCGATCGAGGGAACCCGTGCGCTGCTAACTTCCGGGTTGGCCTACAAAAACACATCATCCCTGAGGTACTCTATAAAGGCCTTTTGAAGCGAAGAGATGCGTTTTTCTAAGAAAAATATCCATATTTATAACTTTATATATTTAAACAACTAGCTTCCAGTGAACGACCACACGCAGAATGCGCAAGTCGGCTTGCGCCAAATGAGTAATCCTCTGACGCGATGTATGATGCAGGATGTAGTATCATAAGCTTAGACGCCTCTCACGGTTCAAACAAATACGGCTGGGCAACAAACTCAAGCTCCTCTTCTGTTATATCGAAATCCTCCAACATTTCTCTTTAAAATTTCTCATTTTAAACTTCTAATTTCTGACCAGTGTTTTGTTTTGCTCTCTCCTCTGTGGCTCCGCGTTCATCATTGTGTTATCACGTCAGGTCAAAGGTTGCTCTTCCGCCCAAATTGAGGCTAGTATGTTAGTTATTTTTATTTTTATAAAGTTTTAAATATGGATATTTTTTCTTACAAAAACACATCCCTTCGCTTCAAAATGCCTTTATTAACCCTCCTGAGTCAATTCATTTTTTTTATGGATGGATGCATTTTTTCTGTCTTCAGAATTTGGCCCACCATTCACAACCATTATAAACCTTGGACTAAGGATATTTTTAAAACATATCTCGGATTGTGTTCGTCTGAAAGAAGATAGTCATATACACCTAGGATGGCTTGAGGGTGAGTAAATCATGGAATAATTTTCATTTTTGGGTGAACTATCCCTTTAACGAGACAATCACGGAGGCGCCTTCGTCGCACATTTTGTACGCTGGTTGACCCCCCAAAAACACGCTCTGAACGATGAGTAGATTGTGCAACGTTAGTTTATTTATTTATTTATTTATTTTTAGTTTGTTGCACCATTGTATATTGTGTCTATGTATTTGAAACATTTGAATGGACTGATAAAGGTAGCTGTAAAGTATTTTTGTTGAAGTACAATGTCATTTTGACCATAATAATGCACCAAATCTAACTCGTACAAATATTACAGTAGTACAGAAAAATACTATACAAACATTTATAGGTAAAATCGAACTCCGAGCCTCCTGTACCCATTCTGTGCATTCTGTGATGTCAAACAACTTCCCTGTGCAAAGGATCATGGGGGCCCGAAGTGTCCATCAGTTGTACCCTTCGAAATCCTTCATTCCGAAGTTTTGAGCACTTCGGTTTGGAACGATCCTTCAACGGCCCTGTCCCAAATGGCACCCTAACACTCACGGCCTTCCTAGGAGTCCGCACTTTCGTGACATAACGTCGCTTTGACTGTCGGGAAGAACTCTGCCGCGGAGCTCACTCCAGTGCGGGCTCAGCAAAAGTGCGCATCGAGGGCGCATATCGGCAGCAAAGGGGGCGCTCGCGAGCACCCTTCTGAAGCCTACAATTGACAAATGGGACACCCTACGGTCTCGTGGACTTAACAACACGTGCACGCGGCAGCCATTGTAAGTCCACAAGACCGAAAGTGCATAGAAGTGTGCCATTTGGGACAGGGCCAACATGGCGGCCATGATTGTTTTCACTCCGAAGTGCCCTTCGGAGGGCGATATATGCTGACTCAGGACAGTTTTTAATATTCTTCATATTCTGAGTGATGGTGAGTTCACAGCAGTAACAAATTATTTTTTCCAATAAGTTTCAGTTGATTTTTTACCTTTTATGGGCATTTTTACCTTTATAAATCAATTGTTTAAACCAAATTATACATGCATAATCTTTTATGTCAATTTCATAAATTTAATTAAATTCAATTATAATAATAAGACACAATAAGACTGTTGCCAATCAAATTAAATAAGTATCAACAAAATTCTTCTTTGCAATAGAGGAAACAGAAGCTGCATCTGAAGTGGCATTTAGATGCATTTACACAGACCGCTTTTGATATTTTAAACATAAAACGTTGAATACTGATATTTGAAATTATTTAAAACAAGAAAAGATACAAAACCGCCACTAGGTGGCAGCAAGTCACCGTTAATGAGTGAGTCATTGAAATTCAACTGATTCAAACGGCTGATTTATTCAGGAACGAATCATTTGACTATAATAATCTATCTTAGTCACTAAATCATTGAATCAACTTATTCGTTCAAAAAGCTGATTCGTTCAGTAAGCAGTAACCGCTGTGTGTTACTCAGAGACGCAATTACAGTGCTGTGGCTTTGTTTTGAACTATTTTCGTTGGTGAAATAACTAACTTGGTTATTAAAATTGTATAAAATCAATGTCACATTTATTATCATGCTGATATCTGGATCTGGAGAAAAACTGCACTCTTCGTGTGATACATTAACTATATTAAAATGATATAAATATAGACTAAATCTTGCAGCGAAAGCGCTCATTCTAAATGTACACTCGCACTAGCCTGATCTACAAGACTACATCACGTTGTGTATACGTGCACAGCACTCTGGGTGTGTGTGTGAGAGATATACTCGATCAGTTCGCACATTGTTAAAACAACAATTACTATATTATCACAGATGCTATTTATCGCACACCCCTAGCTGTGACTGCTCTTTCCTATTCTCAATAAATAAATAAACATTATTTTTATAATCGTCTATTTATATACAACATCTCTCATCAGTCAAACCATTGTGTTGCTTTCTATGGAGTTTATTAATCTAAAATCCTAACGTTGTATGGTATGCACATGAACAATTCTTTATGAAGTTAACATAAGAATCCATCAATACTTAAAATGTTTATGTTCACACTTGTACTAAAAAGAAGTTAATAAACTATAGATTCAACTGATCTCTTACTTCGTTTACTTCAATAAACACAGAAATACTCTGTCATACATGTCATACATCAACTCATTTTTTTGAAACTTTGGCCATGTTTAGCATGAGAATCCAATTCTTTAACAGTGTAAATAAGTCAGAATGCATGAAATAGCATTAGACCCCCACTTTAATGAGGGCAGTCCGCTAGTGTGGGCTGCTCACAGAGAGCCTGCAGTGAGCCCAAAGCTGTGGGCCTTGCCTGGGCAAGCCCGCACTGGTCCTGTTTAGGTTTGGTGTGGGCTGGCCTAGCCCATTGTGCCTGCAAAAAGCCAGCATGGGCCCTGCAGGAGCATGTTTGCAGGGAACACTGGGCAGGGCTGGGCTAATGCAGTTCACACTGCACAGTTTTAGGCCTTTTTTTTTTTACTGAAATCACTGACAAACGCTCGAAATCAGCAAGTAGGGCTTGCTGCAGCCTGCGGTGGACATCCCGGCCCACATCCAAGTGTGACATCAGAAGCCACGGCCATGCCCAATATGTCACCTTGTGACTCCCCACTAAACCACTTCACCAGAAATCCCGCCCTGCAGGTAACTTCATTGGTTACAGTGACGGGTAGGATTAGGGATCTGTGTTTGGTGTAGGCAATCAATACTGTGATTGACATGACCAATAAAATCTTAAGAATTCGGCATAAGATGGGCACGGCAAGACAAGGCTTCGGGTAAACTTGACAACGAACTGTCACAGTCACGCCTGTCCTGGACTCCATTTCCCAGAATCTTCCCTGTTCGTCACCTGTTTGCACTTCCCTCATCAGCTTCCCGCTTCTCCCTGGATTCCCGGCACCTGTTCCTCATCATTAGCACTCCCTTTAAGTTGGACTCACTCCTTGCACTCCCTGTCCGTTCTTGATGTTATCATAATCTTATAATGTTCTGCTCCTTCGTTGAATAAACCAGTGATCTGTAGAAGTCTGATTCTGACTCATCCCTGCTGCAGCTACCATTTGTAAGAATAACAAGAAGGATGGGGTTAGACAATAGATATGAGAGCACATGGCACAAAGAAACAAACATGACCAAGCCATGTGCTCACACCAAACAAAACAAAAACAAAAAAAGTTGCAGTTGGTGGTAAGTCTGTGTGTAAATGTATGTTTTTGACCAAAGTTTTGCACTTCTGATGTAATTCTAGCAAGAAATTACTATGGTAGTAATTAAATATTTGCTTAGTTGTCATGAAAGCTCACAGTGAGGCAACAAGTCAGTTGCCTCAGTTTTCTGATGCAGCCTGTGTGAACCTGCCGTCAGACCAGTGTTGGAGTGGAGCTTATAGCGTCATTAAGGGTAGGTTTAATGGTTGGGTGGAGTTGGGCATTCTTTAAGGTAGCGTTTATAGTTTTAGTGAGGGGTAGGGTTAGTGGTTGGGGCGGGATATGCAATCACCACCCTAACTGCCAGTCTGATGCTGCTGGCCTGGCACTGTTGTCCTCATACTGCTGCAATGTGTGGTTCTTTGATTCTGCAGTTATATCTTCTTTATCTAGATCTTAGATCATCTATCTTGCTGCCACCGACCTAGGCTGAGTCGAAACTGCCCCCCATACCCTTAAATAGGGCACTATTTGAGGGGACGGTCATTTGTGTCCGAAACCATAGTTGACATTATCGAGTGCACTCATTCAATCCCACAAAGCACCACAATAATGAGTGTACAACTGATGTACACTTAAAGGGTTAGTTCACCCAAAAATGAAAATAATGTCATTTATTACTCATCGTCATGTCGTTCTACACCCATAAGACCTTCATTTATCTTCGGAACACAAATTAAGATATTGTTAATGAAATCCGATGGCTCAGTGAGGCCTCTATTGAGAGCAAAGCCATTCAAACTCTCAAGGTCTATACTAAAAACATATTTGAAACAGTTCATGTGAGTTCAGTGGTTCTGTCTTAATATTATAAAGGGACAAGAATACTTTTTGTGCTCCAAAAAAACAAAATAACGAATTTTCAACAATATCTATATGGGCCGATTTTACTAAAGCAAGATGTGTGCACTTTTTAAGAATTTAGAAAAATGGATGGTTTATTCAAACACTTTAATAACCTTTTTAAATAAATATCTCATTAGATTCAGTAACAATAAATCAAATGCAAATAACAAGCACAAAAAGAAAATAGAAATAATAAGAAAGATGCACCATTGTTTGAAACCCAGAGAAGTCAGGTGGTTGAATAAACATGCCTTCTGTATAGGATGCACCCGTTTTTTCTCTCTAATGAGGAAGCATCGGCTAGGCTACTGAGTAGTGCATATGCAGAACCAAAATGGGTGTTTACCAATCAGTGCACATTTTTAAACTATAATTGGTGTTTTTTCAACCATTTTTTAATAGACTTGCTAAATCATGAGGGCCCACCCCTAAACCAAGCCTCCAGTAGATTAGAGCAAATCAGGTAAAGCAATTGAAAATGCCCATCATGAACTGACATACCCCACTGATTGAGAACATCTTGTGGTCATCAACTACAAGATCCGGAACACAGAACTACAACTACAGAACACAGATATGAAGGGCCTAGACTTAATACACACATGTTGGGTTTTCATGTTTTATGGGGACTTTCCATAGACATAATTACTTTTATACTGTACAAACTGTATATTCTATACCCTAACCCTACCCCTAAACCTACCCATCACAGAAAACTTTCTTTTACATCTTCAAAACACATCACTTACTGTGATTTAAAAGCCACTTTCTTCATGGGGACCAAAAATATCTCTACAAAGACTTCAGATATTGTCATCTTTGTGGGGACAATTTCTCCCCATAATGTAGGGTTTACCAGGACCACACACAAAGAGAGAGAGAGAGAGAGAGAGAGAGAAGACCAAGAACAGAGAAAAATGAAAGACAATTAACATTTTCCACTGTGCAATCAGTGCAAAGTTGGAGTTGACAAACTCAACAAAGTAAATACAAATGTCATATTTTTTTATGCATTACTACAAATTTTCATTTAAAGTTAATGATAGATTGAGTTGAATTGTGTGATTAAAATATGTCTTGTCTTTATTAGGAATTTATGTGGCATTTTTGCAAATGTATGTGGCATTATTGCAAAAATAGACACTACAACATGTCAAACAACAACAAATCCTAACCTTTGATAAAAGTACTAATTTTAATGTATTTTATAATGTTTAATTAAACATTAGTATTACATTTGTGAACATAAATATTCACAAAATATGTCAGAAAAGTTTTGATAGAAGAAATAAAAGAAAATTGAGGACTATGGCATCTGTTGGTTAGACAAAAACATGCCAGCAAGGCCTAAACCTTTTTGCCACACTTACCAATGGCTGGCAACTTAAGAAAATATACCAGCCATAAATATTTTTTACCGGCCATGAAACTGTTTTTGCAAAAACTGGCAGTTTTTAGATACCAGTGAAACTAGATACCAAATTTTAAATACCAGTGAAAATTCACAATTTTGAAATTCACAATCTTTGTTGGGAAACCCTGATTTAAGTAATCATTAAAGTGATTTTTCCATAAAAATGTAATATTTCATTAGCAAATTAATGATGTTTAATAATTGTACAATTTTCACTGGGGGGAGGGGGGGTGGAAACCATGATTTCATCATTAAAGTGATTTTTTCATTTTAATGGTGTTGTTGAATAATTTTGTGATAAATAATTAAAAATAAAAATAAAAACACACATTCCACACATCCCCAAAACCACGGCATAAACTTATAAGTTTATAGTTGAACAGTAAATATATGATATGTTGTTACAAAATGTTGACTGAGCTTTGATGTGCCTGTCTTACTCAAGAAAAAAAACATTAAATTTGGAGGAAACATTAAATGTTTAATGTATTGTATTTGAGTAATAATTGGACCCCCCTAAGTCATAGGGAGTGAGACCACATGAGAGAGACCACACAACTCCTATATTGTCTATCCCACAAAGTCCAAAGCATCACAACATCTCATTGCCACCACTGGATGACGGTGGGATGTGTAGGTATAGCTGGAGGACTGTGAGGAAAAGAAAGGTGGGAATAAGAAAAAAAATGACAAAAAAAAAATGGGGGGGGGGGGGGGGTACATGCATTAAGCTTCAGTGGCTACAGAGCTTGGCCCATCACAGTCACCAGCATTCCCAGTTTTGATGGTTGCTAGCCCAGTGCTTTATGTACCTTCCTGTCCTGTAGTTCCTGCACCAGAGTCACCAGTCAAGATGGCTGCCATGCCAGAGCTTTCAGCTGTCATGGCCACCATACCAGTGTCTTCAGGCAAGATAGCTGCCGAGCCAGTGGTTGTGTTCGAAACTGCGTACTCTCTGGGTAGGTACTTAATTTCAATACTTACTTATCGAGTGCTAAAAGAGTACGTACTTTACCTACGTCGTTATCACAAGCGCAACAACTTAAAAGATGAGCGACAGGTGCACTAACACCTCATAGCATCAGTAACTCGACAACCCTACCTAGTACAGTTTTCCTCAGCGTTTGCAATGTCTGCACAAAGGAGACGTCGGGCAGCTGCTCGAAGATCTCGTCTTTGTAGAAGATTGTTGATTTTATACTCTAACAATGTAAGTATCATTACTTAAAAATTAAGATTACCCCAGAATGAATTGCATTGCTAGCCCACCCCAACACTTATACACAATAATAATGATAAATGCTGACCAATACTTTAATTTTATTACTTTTTTTTTTTTACTGAAAATATGTTTTAGTAAAATAAGCAAAATGCAATTTGTTTTGTCATATGACATAGCTATGCATGAAAACACACTAGAAAAAGTGTAGCCAAGGTGAATACATCTCAATTTACAGTCAAGCAATGAATTAATGCATGAATTAATAAAATGATTATATTATATTCACTGACAACAGTAAGAAACATGAATAAATGAGTAAAAGCATGAATAAAAGTAACCATCAAAATAAATAAATACATATACAAGTCAACAACACATGAAACAAAGCTTTATTCAAACTTATTGTTCTAACAATCATGTATTTACAGGCGGTGAACCCCACATCCTACTGTCATCTCAACACAGCTGTGCCAATTCTGCAGCTTTATTTTGATGAAGCAGCTGACCACCATGCCGCGGTAAAAAATGAATCATCGGTCTTGTAATTTTCATTAAGAAATTTAAGGTGGTAATTAAAATGTGTATATTTTATTAATGAAATTGGGGTTCAGTGTTGTATAGAAAATATTGAGAACATTTCACTAATAAAATCAAGAGATACATTTTCCTAATTTTTTAAAGGAAACTTACAGTTTTGAGGCTTGAATTGAGGAACCGATTAAGCTAATAAAATTAAGGAAAGAAGGCTACCTATTTAATTTAAGAGAATTAGCTCAATTATGTGGTTTTATTTAGACACCATTGTTAGTTCCCAGCATGCTTTGCATATGGCTGGAAATGGAGAGTAAATATTGGAATTAAGTGTTATTTTATGAGTTTTTGAGTGAAGGGAAATATCTGTTGATGTTTAATGTTCAGTTATGTTTGACATTTGAAAGAGTTTCTGTTATGTTGAAGTTTTGATCGTTACCATTGTGCAGAAGAGTAGAGCTAATGGTTAGGTTGTGAATAACTGCAAGTACTAATACATTGAAGCATGTTGCTTTGTTCAATGAGCAATAACTTTGCTATTGCCAGTACAGTAATAAGTTTGTTCCTACTTGTGTTGTGCTACTGTCACAGTTCCCTTCATTCCTGGACTCCATTTCCTATGATCCTCCTGTTTTCTCACCGGCACTCACTTCCTCGTCATCTCCCCATCAGCACTCATCACCTGCACCTGGACCTGATCATCCACATACCCTTTAAGTCAAGTCAAGTCACCTTTATTTATATAGCGCTTTTTACAATGTAGATTGTGTCAAAGCAGCTTTACATTGATAACTGGTATATTATTTGGCTGCACAGCAGCTCTTAAAAGAATAGTGTCAATGCAGGCAGATCAAAGCACTGTTGAATATCAAATGTCAAGTGTCCCCAACTAAGCAAGCCAAAGGCGACAGCGGCAAGGAACCCAAACTCCATCAGGTGACATCAGGTGGCAGACAAGTGGCAAATAGGTGTTTAAATGGAGAAAAAAACCTTGGGAGAAACCAGGCTTAGTCGGGGGGCCAGTTCTCCTCTGGCCAACAGTGCTTTGTTACGATTCAGGTAGCTATCATAAGTCTGACAGGATTGCAACATTCAAAGTATTTATTCCAGTTCCATCCAATTGAGGATCGTATTCATCACGGCGGTATGGACGGTTGTTGAGGAACTGTGTCGTGGCTGTCGTGTCGATGAGGCCCTCACAGTGGATGATCTAGTTGACTCAATCTCTGCTGATACTTCAGGGCTGCGTTGTGGTCGTGTCAAGGTGCAGGTCCTTGGTCTCACCTGGATACGGCCCGGATCCGGTTGACTACGGTGAACCTTGGGATAACCAGAAAGACTAATATTAGCGTAGATGCCATTCTTCTTCTGATGTAACGAGTACATCAGGCGTTATAGGAAGTGTTCCCGGTTCCGGCTGACCTAATTTATGCAGCCTAATAATCCTTTAACAGATTTGAAAATATAAATTGGTAATGTGTTATGTGTATGCCAGGTTAAAGAAATGCGTTTTTAGTCTAGATTTAAACTGACAGAGTGTGTCTGCTTCCCGAACAATGCTAGGAAGATTGTTCCAGAGTTTAGGTGCCAAATAGGAGAAGGATCTACCGCCTGCGGTTGATTTTGATATTCTAGGTATTATCAGCTGGCCTGAATTCTGAGATCGCAATAGACGTGAAGGACTATAATGAATTAGGAGCTCGCTCAGGTACTGGGGAGCTAAACCATTTAGTGCTTTGTAAGTAATTAGCAAGATTTTAAAATCTATACGATGTTTAACAGGAAGCCAATGCAGTGTTGACAGAACTAATATGCTCATACTTCCTAGTTCTAATAAGAACTCTAGCTGCTGCATTTTGTAAGAGCTGTAGTTTATTTATCAAGCGAGCAGAACAACCACCCAGTAGAGCGTTACAGTAATCTAGCCTTGAGGTCATGAACGCATGAACTAACTGTTCTGCATTTTTCATTGAGAGCATATGTCGTAGTTTAGATATATTTTTAAGATGGAAGAATGCGGTTTTACAGATGCTAGTAACATGGCCTTCAAATGAAAGATTGGTATCAAAGAGCACACCCAGGTTCCTAAGTGACGACGAAGACTTAACAGAGCAGCCATCAAGTGTTAGACAGTATTCTAGGTTATTACGTGAAGAAGTTTTTGGTCCAAAAATTAGAATCTCTGTTTTTTCTCAATTTAGTAGTAGGAAATTACTGGTCATCCAATTTTTTATATCAGCTATGCATTCTGTTAATTTTGTGAATTGGTAAGTTTCGTCAGGGCGCGAAGAAATATAGAGCTGAGTATCATCAGCGTAACAGTGAAAACTAACGCCATGCTTCCTAATGATATCTCCCAAGGGTAGCATGTACAGAGTGAACAGCAACGGTCCTAGTACTGAGCCTTGTGGTACTCCATATTGAACTTGTGATCGATATGACATCTCTTCGTTTACTACTACAAACTGATAATGGTCAGATAAGTATGATTTGAACCATGACAATGCAATTCCACTAATGCCAACATAATTTTCGAGTCTATTTAAAAGAATATTGTGATCAATAGTGTCAAATGCAGCACTAAGATCCAGTAATACTAATAGAGAGATACAACCACGATCTGATGATAAGAGCAAATCATTAGTAACTCTAATGAGAGCAGTCTCAGTACTATGGTACGGTCTAAATCCTGACTGGAAATCCTCACAGATACTATTTCTTTCTAAAAAGGAACATAGTTGTGATGATACTACCTTTTCTAGTATTTTTGACAGAAAAGTGAGATTTGAGATCGGCCTGTAATTGACTAATTCTCTAGGATCAAGTTGTGTTTTTTTAATAAGAGGTTTAATAATAGCCAGCTTAAAAGTTTTTGGTACGTGTCCTAGTGATAAAGATGAATTGACGATATTAAGAAGAGGATCTATAACCTCTGGAAGCATTTCTTTCAATAGCTTAGTCGGTATAGGGTCTAACATACATGTTGTTGATTTTGATGATTTAACAAGTTTATTATGGACTCACTCCCTGCACTCCTTGTCTGTTCTTATTGTTAGTTTATGTTTGTATGGTTGTATTCCTTCTCCTTCGTTATAGTAAATCCCCTATTTTGTGGAAGTTCGTATATGCTTCGTCTCTACTGCACCAACAGCGTAACAGAAGAACAGACCTAAACCGACTGGATTTCCACAACCTACATAATGGGTATCTTCCTTGTTCCCGTGCCCTCAAAGAACCATGGACGCAAGCTCTCAGTGGAGGACCGCCTCTGGACTGCTAGATAGGACGGCCGCCCGCTGCAGAGGTATGTGGAGGAATTCGCCGAGCTTTCTAGTAAGGTGAGCTGGCCAGATGCAATTTTGAACACCTGTTTTCTGAGGGGTCTGGACGAGGACACGATCCGATATTTTGAACCTGAGTGTCTCTTTTCCCTAGTCAAGTCTATTAATCTGATTCTCTTTTTAAATGGTTCCGAGTTCGAAATTGAAGAGGTTCAAAGAAAATCGTGTCTTCCTCGTCCAGCTCCCTCAGAAATACGGACGGTCTGGCCAGTTCACCAGCCCCCGATTTCCTCCACCTACCACTCCAGTGGGCATTCCCCGGGGCTCCTGCCTGATCCTACGCCCAAGCCGTCCAAAAAGAAGTCCTCCACAAGGTCCAGGCAGCCCAAGAGAGTGTTCGCTACCTCACCTGAGCCTCCATTTGAGCCTGCCTCCAAGACGGAACCCTCAGCTAAGGAGGACGGATGGCTAATAGACTTTTGGGCAGAACCAGTCCTTCCAACCGTCCACGAGCCCGCTCCGGCTTCTCACGAACCCGCCCCAGCTGCCGACGAGCCCGCTCCAGCAACCTGCAAGCTCGCCTCTCCGGCCTTTGACGAGCCAGCTCCAACCCTCCAACATGGTCCAGCCCACGTATCCCTACCTACCACGGAATTCCCCAAGAAAATTTTGGGGGGGGCCATGTATCCCAGACCCGCCATGGCCGCCCACGGCCCCAGACTCGCCATGGCCGCCCATCTGCTCCTCTCCCCACACCTGCATGAGGTCTCCAGGACGCCCACCCCCCCTCCCTGTTTGTTCCATCTACGGCGTGAGGCCGCACCTACCGGGAGGGGGAGGTAATGTCACAGTTCCCTTCGTTCCCGGACTCCATTTCCCATGATCCTCCTGTTTCCTCACCTGCACTCACTTCCTCGTCATCTCCCCATCAGCACTCATCACCTGCACCTGGACCTGATCATCCACACACCCTTTATTATGGACTCACTCCCTGTACTCCTTGGCTGCATTTACACTGCAAGTCTTAATGCACAGATCCGATCTTTTGATCATATCCAATTTTTTGGCCAGTGTGTTTACATTGACTTTAGACATGACTGGTATCCGATATCTGTGTTTACATTACTTCCTGCCCCAAAATGATTGTCATTGATAGATTTACATGCACATAGTAGACCCTCGGGTTTTGAATGGCCGTGCTATTAAAATTATTTATATATTTCATCGAGTGGCCATGATTAGCCTACCTGTCAGAATGGACAAGTTAACAGCTGTCAGTTTCATGGATGTATTGCAGCGCGAATTCTGACTGAACGGATGTAGTCCGGAAAATAAAGGTAATTTGCATTATATATTTTATCTACAGTTATCGGTTTTAGAATTCCATTCTTTTTAATGAATTCGAGCGAGCTAGGGAGAGAGCTACAGTGAAGCTTTTGGCTTATAAGAAAAACAACAACACATGAATGTATGTGTGTGTGCCCAATTTCTTTCTAGAAAAACAGATAACGTTAGACATGTAAAGTTCCCACCTGAAGCTGGGATTTTTTTAGTGCGAGTGCATACGAGCACATCTGCTTCATAATACAACATTAAAGCTACCTTTTAGTAAGCAAACGTGCCGTCCTCGCCTTGTGATGGCTTGGAATTCCAATGGGAATCGGATATGCGTGTTTAGACATAGGTCGCATGTCCAGAGATCAGATGTCGGATTTAAAACCACATTTGTAAGTGGCTCAGATCGGATGCGAAAAAATCGGATCTCGTGTGGATTTTTGTGTTTTACACGTGTGCAACTAATTCCGATCTGTGTCAGATGTGCGCAAAAGATCGGATTTTTTGTGCCAGTGTAAACGCAGCCCTTGTCTGTTCTTATTGTTAGTTTATGTGTGTATGGTTGTATTCCTTCTCCTTCGTTATATTAAATGCCCTATTTTGTGGAAGTTCGTATATGCTTCGTCTCTACTGCACCAACACCGTAACAGCTTACAGCGTACAGACTTTAAATTGTACATCATAACTCAAAGTCAAATATAAACGGGTCATTTCCATTCATTCTAAATCACACACTTTTGAGAGTCAACTTAAAATAATCAAGCACATTTCACAAAAAATATTAAATTAAGTGTGTTAGGAGATTTTAACATGATTTATTACATGATTCCATTTAAGAAAACCAAATTAAAAACTGCTCAAAAATATTGTGTAATATTGTTACCATATTTTTTTTTTTTTTTTTTGTAAGTAAACGGCACAAAACATTTTTTACAGTGTACCTTCACCTGTCTTTGCTGTCCATCATGTCCCTCATTGCTGCTCTTCTCAATAGGGGACATTGTTGATATGAAAGTTGGGCTCCATTGTATGAGCACAAACCAGCAGAACAAATTTGACCAAAATCACATTCTCAATGTCTTTTGGTCTTTTCCTAGATGCTCTCGCTGGCTCTGGGCTCACTGAGGATGAAGAGACCACAGCAATATCTGGGCCAGATGAGGCAATAAGGGCAGGTGGAGTAATGGAGGGTCTCATCCATTGCACTATACCATTTCCAGGATGCTGCTGTGGCTCTCCATCCTCAGTGCTCACACCAGTCTGCGGACATTTCAGTTCCTACAAAAACACACAACATAGTACAAAAGCAGTAATTTTAACAGCACAGTATAATTTGATTTCTGTATTAGAAGTAACAAAATGATCTTACTTCGTATTTTTGTTTCAGGGTTTCCCCTTTTTTCACAAATGCTGCCGTCACCTTGCCTTGTAGGTCCTGCTCCACCACAAAAGCTCTGCAGCAAATGCACAGAAATCAAGAATCAGAATAGTGCTGTAATAACTCTCTTTCAAATTACAATAATTAAAATAAACAACAACAACTTAAGATTTAAATATATTATTTTTTATTTATTTCTGTAGGATACTCACTCAAAGGCTTTGATGGCAGCATTCCTTCATCAGCCTCTCTCCACTGGATAAACACACGTGTGCTCATCTGTCCCTGTAACATCCAGACAAGATTCAAGTTACCTCTAAGATTTATGTGCTCAATACTACATTTAAATGTTGAGGTAGTTGATGAAGAGTTAACTCACATTTTATCCAACACAAATGTTCCTTAATTTATCAGTGTCACGTATGTTTTGGTTTTGTGTTCATGTTTATGTGTTCATGTCTTTTATTTTGTAGTTTGATATATGTTGCTTGTTTGTGTCATGCTTCCCTTGCTCCTCATGTTCTCCCTTAGTCTATGTGTCATGTTCTCATTGGTTGGTTATGGTCATGTGGTTTTCAGTTCTGTTCTGTCATTGGTTCTCATGTTCCTTGTGTCACTTGCTCATTGGTTGCCATAGTCATGTGTTCTCTTTGTTCTTGTATTTAAAGCCATTGTCTTCCCCATGTTACTTGGTTGTGTATTGTTAATGTAACCCTGCTGTCATCAAGTCAAGTCTGCTCATGTTCAAGTCTGCTCATGTTCAAGTCTGCTCATGTTCAAGTCTGCTCATGTTCAAGTCTGCTCATTGCCAAGTCAAGTCTGTTCAATTCATGTCAAGTGGTTGCTCTGTTTGTTTGTTCACTTTGTTACAATAAACTGCACTTGGGTTCATCATCTCGCCTACAGTTTGGACTGAATCGTTACAATCAGCAGTACTAATGGACAAGAAAAATAGATAACTTCCCAGGTAGCCAGCATAGTCGGCTCACTTGGCTGTGTTCTGGCAGTGGCTCACCAAAAGTGAGCCAGCTCTGAGTGACGTTTCATAACTTAATATATTTAGGTTATTTAAATTTACCGTTAACCTACTAAAGCACTGACTTGTAAGTTTGACTGAATTGTTTGCTTATTTGCTTCTTATACCTTTTACTTATACTTTTATAATGGCTATTATCAATAAAACTGACATTTAACAAAAAGAGACAGGGTTGTGTTTTATGTTACATTTTATTTTATTACGGTGAAGATAATCAGAGTATGCACATATTGCCTGAACCACATATTAATTTTTTAAAATGTAAACAGGCAGGGTTGCAGTGTTTTATATTTAGTTTTGTTATAAATACTATACAGGTGCTGGTCATATAATTAGAATATCATCAAAAAGTTGATTTATTTCAATAATTCCATTCAAAAAGTGAAACTTGTATATTATATTCATTCATTACACACAGACTGATATATTTCAAATGTTTATTTCTTTTAATTTTGATGATTATAACTGACAACTAAGGAAAATCCCAAATTCAGTATCTCAGAAAATTAGAATATTGTGGAAAGGTTCAATATTGAAGACACCTAGTGCCACACTCTAATCAGCTAATTAACTCAAAACACCTGCAAAGGCCTTTAAATGGTCTCTCAGTCTAGTTCTGTAGGCTACACAATCATGGGGAAGACTGCTGACTTGACAGTTGTCCAAAAGACGACCATTGACACCTTGCACAAGGAGGGCAAGACACAAAAGGTCATTGCAAAAGAGGCTGGCTGTTCACAGAGCTCTGTGTCCAAGCACATTAATAGAGAGGCGAAGGGAAGGAAAAGATGCGGTAGAAAAAAGTGTACAAACAATAGGGATAACCGCACCCTGGAGAGGATTGTGAAACAAAACCCATTCAAAAATGTGGGGGAGATTCACAAAGAGTGGACTGCAACTGGAGTCAGTGCTTCAAGAACCACTACGCACAGACGTATGCAAGACATAGGTTTCAGCTGTCGCATTCCTTGTGTCAAGCCACTCTTGAACAACAGACAGCGTCAGAAGCGTCTCGCCTGGGCTAAAGACAAAAAGGACTGGACTGCTGCTGAGTGGTCCAAAATTATGTTCTCTGATGAAAGTAAATTTTGCATTTCCTTTGAAAATCAGGGTCCCAGAGTCTGGAGGAAGAGAGGAGAGGCACACAATCCACGTTGCTTGAGGTCCAGTGTAAAGTTTCCACAGTCAGTGATGGTTTGGGGTGCCATGTCATCTCCTGGTGTTGGTCCACTGTGTTTTCTGAGGTCCAAGGTCAACGCAGCCGCATACCAGGAAGTTTTAGAGCACTTCATGCTTCCTGCTGCTGACCAACTTTATGGAGATGCAGATTTCATTTTCCAACAGGACTTGGCACCTGCACACAGTGCCAAAGCTACCAGTACCTGGTTTAAGGACCATGGTATCCCTGTTCTTAATTGGCCAGCAAACTCACCTGACCTTAACCCCATAGAAAATCTATGGGGTATTGTGAAGAGGAAGATGCGATATGCCAGACCCAAAAATGCAGAAGAGCTGAAGGCCACTATCAGAGCAACCTGGGCTCTTATAACACCTGAGCAGTGCCACAGACTGATCGACTCCATGCCACGCCACATTGCTGCAGTAATTCAGGCAAAAGGAGCCCCAACTAAGTATTGAGTGCTGTACATGCTCATACTTTTCATGTTCATACTTTTCAGTTGGCCAAGATTTCTAAAAATCCTTTCTTTGTATTGGTCTTAAGTAATATTCTAATTTTCTGAGATACTGAATTTGGGATTTTCCTTAGTTGTCAGTAATAATCATCAAAATTAAAAGAAAAAAAACATTTGAAATATATCAGTCTGTGTGTAATGAATGAATATAATATACAAGTTTCACTTTTTGAATGGAATTAGTGAAATAAATCAACTTTTTGATGATATTCTAATTATATGACCAGCACCTGTACATGCAGTGAAGATAATCATGAACGCCTAAACCACATTTGTGAGGCTAATAATATGTTTAAGATTTTTAAATGAAAGCGAAAAGAGGCAGAGTGGTGTTTTATCACTTATTTAATTTTATTGTTGCCTAAAATAAACATACAGAGATAACCGAAATACTAGTAGCCAGAGCGAGCTGAGTGACGCAATCAAGTACGCTGCTGTACCATTTGCAGAGTCACCAGACTTGCTTCCTCACGTCCTCAGGAGTCCATTCTCTTGAGTCGAACTTGCCAAGTCTGAACTACCAAGGATGCAAGTCCGAACTTCGGGTACTTGGTATTGAGAAACGCCTTTGGTCTCAGGCACGCTCTCACAAACGCTACAGGTTGTGGTGATTTGGCCTGAGAAGGAGTAGAGAGAGAGAGACACACAGAGCAGGCAAAAACACAGACACAGGGCATTCAACCACTCCCACACCTTTGTAAACCACAGTGGAAAAATAATAATAAATCATAATCATAATAATACATCCTGGGACGTAACACTTAGATTTGAGTGAACTAACATTCAGCCAATCACAAGATTAATCATCTCTCGCGATTTCTTTCATTCATTCACTTCTTTGCTCTTTGGTGGTCTGGGGTACAATGCACCCCAGAAAAAAAAGCAGAGGATGATTACGTCCTTTTTTCAAACACACACTGTAAGTATGTGTTATGTCCCAATGACGAATCACACGATCAAATTTCCAGGTTATGATTTAACCTACTGTAACGTCGCGTCCACATTGGATGCAAGCGATCATCACTGACAGAGAGAGGGGAGGACAGTTACTTGACCTCTCCAGAATGTATACCAATGAGATTTGTCTGGAGAAATGCGAGTTCCACACACCCTCCGTCCAATTCTTACGCTGCCCCCAAGACCTAAAGATACATTCCATCCTGGGAAAACCGCTGGGCCGTGGTCGCATATGTCACTTCTACCCTACCCTGACGCTCCGCATAGGCAGTCTGCATGAAGAAAAGGATCTCCTTCATGGTGCCGGAAAGGTTAACCACTGACATCATCCTGCAACATCATGAGCCTTGGATCAACTGGAACTCTGGTGAAATCCTCCATTGGGGAGAATCCTGTTTCCAAACCTGTTTATCGTCTGTCATCAAGGCTCCTCCTGTCTGTCTTTAGTCCAGCTCTGATCCTTCTTCAGTCATCCCAATTAATTCTACCTCCATTGAAAAGATTCCTCCTGAGTACCGGGCGTTCCAGGATGTGTTCAGCATGCGGTTGGCAACCCAACTACCTCCACATCGGCCATGGGACTGTGCAATCAACCTGCTATCTGGGGCTATTCTGCCCAAAGGCAGAGTTTACCCTTTGTCCATCCTGGAGCAGAAGGCCATGGAGGAGTACATCCACATTTACATTTACATTTAGTCATTTAGCAAACGCTTTTCTCCAAAGCGACTTACAAATGAGAATAGTAGAAGCAATCAAATCAACATGAGTACAACAGTATGTAAGTACTGTGTCAAGTCACAAATTCATCAGTGAAGTGCTCGTAGCAAGGTTGGGTTTTTTTTTTTTTTGCAAATAGATGGAGAAAGAATAGAACATCGAAAAAAAGAAAAGTAAAATATAAATTATAAAAAAGAAGGCTCTTCAACAGCATCAAGTTTAGTCAGTTTCATGTACTTTTCATCATTTTGAGATACGGTGAGGAATAATTTTAAAAGGATTTACCTCAGAGGATGAGCATGACTGGTTTCACTTTCATTTCGAGGATCAACTAGATCAAGCCGATGATTGTGAATGTTTTTTTTATTCTTAAGTTCTTTATTCTAATCACGGTATAGTGTCTGTGAATATTAAGCCGCAAAAATACTGTTCAAATATGAATCCTGAAAGTTTTGTGTGTCTCAAAATTAAATTAATGGGACAGATCGACGTGCAGTTTCGTTTAACCAGATATTAGCCCAAACTGGACATTCTGAGTGAATATAATAGTGATAACACTGACTGGAAGCAGGAAAGTTTTTTTTTCTCGCTTTCTCCAGTGCAAAGAAACACCAAACACTTTGGAATACCAGTTAAAGGGTTAGTTCACCCAAAAATGAAAACAATGTCATTTATTATTCACCCTCATGCCGTTCCAAACCCGTAAGACCTTCGTTAATCTTCGGAACGCAAAGATGTTTTTGTTGAAATCTGATGGCTCAGTGAGGCCTGCATAGCCAGCAATGACATTTCCTCTCTCAAGATCCATTAATGTACTAAAAACATATTTAAATCAGTTCATGTGAGTACAGTGGATCAATATTAATATTATAAAGCGACGAGAATATTTTTGGTGCGCCAAAAAAACAAAATAACAATGTATATAGTGATGACCGATTTCAAAACAATGCTTTCTGAAGCTTCGGAGCATTATGAATCTGCGTGTCGAATCAGCGTGTTGAATCAGCAGTTCGGAACGCCAAAGTCACGTGATTTCAGCAGTTTGGCGGTTTGACATGCGATCCGAATCATGATTCGACACGCTGATTTATAACACTCCGAAGTGTTTTGAAATCGGCCTTCACTATATAAGTCATTATTTTGTTTTTTTTTATCTCTATTTTTTATTTGTTGAACATCAATTAAATTTTTACCATTAAATGGGTTTGGAAGTTTTTTGTTTTTACTAATTCGGGGTACAGACACAGTCTCTATTTGAAAATATCTAGGTGTAAGAATTTCTATGTGTTGGGAGTTATCTGAATTTTCTGACTTCTGTAACGTGAGGCAGCTAGCAGACGGTCGGTTTAGCCAGTCTGTCTGCTTTCTGACCTGGGCCCCAGTTTGTCATGTTTCAGTTCTAAGACTATGTGCCATATTACTAGAGAGAAGAGCAGCACCATCCCGGGAGGGATGAATACCATCTCTTTTTAACAGGTCAGGTCTGCCCCAAAAACTTTTCCAATTGTCTGTGAAACCTATATTATTTTGCGGACACCACTTAGACAGCCAGCCATTGAGTGATGATAATCTGCTAACTATCTCATCACTCCGACGAACAGGAAGGGGGCCAGAGCAAATTACTTCTCCTGACATTGTACTTGCGAGTTCACACACCTCTTTAATGTTAATTTTAGTGATCTCCGACTGGCGAAGTCGAACATCATTAGTGCCGACGTGAATAATAATCTTAGAGTATTTTCGATTAGCATTAGCCAGCACTTTTAAATTTGCTTTGATGTCAGGTGCTCTGGCTCCCGGCAAACATGTGATTATGGTGGCTGGTGTCTCTATTTTCACGTTCCGTGTAATAGAATCGCCAATAACTAGGGCACTTTCAGCAGGATTCTCAGTGGGTGTATCACTGAGTGGGGAGAACCTGTTTGATGTTCTTATTGGAACGGAATGTTCTTATTGGAACGGAAGAGTGGTGTTTTCCGCGGCTAGGCCGCCTCACCGTTACCCAAGTGCCCTGCTGCGCGGGCTCTACAGCCGGAACCGAACAATGTACAGAGTTCACTAAGTTAGTCGCATCCAAAACAGTATCTGAAGCCCTTGCATTCTTACTATCCTCGATTAAAGTTTGGATGCAGGTCTCTAATTCTGAGATTCTCTCTGTCAGCCTGACTATTTCCCTACATTTATGACATGTAAATACCTCGTCGCTGACAGAGAGAGCTATGGTAAACATGTGGCAAATGGAACAGGTAGCAATGCTGGGAGAGGATGACATGACTCACCGTGTTTGTAGACTGATCTGACTTACCACAGCTGTTTGAAGAACGCGTTGAAAAAGGAGCACGCGAGAGACTGTTAACAAGTTAACAAGCTAGCGCTGCAAATGCAATTGCGTTGTAACAGCGATTTAGATTCAAAGATTACAAGCTAGCGACGTCAGATTAGTGTGGTAGGCAATATTACATATAAGGTAATAAAAAAATAAGCAACAATGAATAAAAGTAAGAGATTCAAAACAAAGCTATACAGAGTTACAGACGCAAACCAATCTGAGCAGCGAGCAGCGAGGCAGACAGGAGCCAATAGGAGCCAGACAGGAGACAGTTTATGATAGAGGTCCTCAGTTCATCTCACGAGTCTGGCAAGTCTTCTTCAAGCTCCTTGGTGTCTCCATCAGCTTATCATCTGGCTACCATCCCCAGACAAACGGCCAGACTGAGCACAAGATCCAAGAAATCGGGAGGTACCTGCAGTCCTATTGTTACCAGAACAAGGACAGCTATTAATAATCATATTTTTCAAAACTACTGCCTTGATCAACACAAAACAGGTGTCATTTGAAAGCTTATAATCTGAACTTTACAATGAATGTAGCCAATTTGATGAACTCCTAAGTACTGCTGAGTTATTTGCTGAAAAAAAAAAAAAGTTTTCATAATTTATGAAATATTTTTTGTACTATGTACTGCAATGTGTCAAAAACATCATACAGTTCAGATAATCATGTGTCATATGTAATTTGAAAGGTCTTACGGAGTAGAGTACAACAAGCATAATTGTTTTGGGATTTGACTAAACTTGAGCGAGTTTTTGTATGTGAAGCCCTGCAAGACCCACAAGATTGTCCCTCTAATAAAGCTGCATTTGGATCTTCAACTCTTCAAGTCTCGGAGCAGTTTATAACAGAAAACCTTGCCATGTACATATCCAGCAGCTGAGTGAGACCCAGACCTACCCTGGATTCAGCAAACCAACTCATCCATTTACAACAAGGTAATAGACCACTAGAAGACCACACCTGAGACTTTCCGAATCTGGCTTATCTCACAGACTTTCCTGATTTTGCATTCATTGACTTGTTATTGTTATGGACACAATGAATTTTATGAAACATGACTCATTCGTGATGGTCCTCGAGGTTCACTCATTGAATTTGTGGATTATGCTTTGTTGTTGGCTTGTTCCTCATTCACTGTTGGGGAAGTTGAGGAGGATTCTTCCTTTAAACCTTTTTTGGGGGAGGACACCATACACCAAGCCCCATTGGTCAAGGAGCTTGGTCCACCACAATCACCAGCATGCCCTGTTCTGATGGTTGATAGCCCCGTGCTTTCTATACCTTCCTGTCCTGTGGTTTCTACACCAAAGCCTGTTCACAACATGGCTGCCACTTCAGAGCCAGTTCACAACATGGTTGCCATACAAGAGTCCCCGATCAAGATGGCCACCATACCAGAATTATCATTCAAGATGGCCGCCATCCCAGAGTCTCATCCAGTCATGGCTGTCATGACTGAGGCTTTTGCGTGGCATTTTCACTTATAATTTCATGAAACATGCATAGATCATAGAAAATCATTACAGTGGATGCTCCCGATTGAAATGAGTCTAAAATCAACATAATCCCTTGAGGCAATCACGAGATATTCCTCGTGAAGAAACAATTTTAAAGATGCCAATTAGGGGGCATCAAGGGCTAAACAAAAAGGCTAACTTGGTTCCAAGTGCTGTAACTTTTGATTACTTTATGCTAACACCACAAAATTTGAATCAGATGCAGCTCACATATAGAGGAACATCACCAACATAGATAATAGATTATCCCTCTTACTTATTTCCTTCATGAGATATTGCATGTCAAATTAAAAAAATATGTGAAATTTCCCTTGAACACACTTTTTTTTTTTTTGTTGCTTTTTATTAGCAGTTTCTCAGCATGAAAATGTCCACATTTATTTTATTTTATTTTATTTTTTTATTTAAAAATTTAAAAAGTTTTCATTCAAACAATACCAACCTTTTGACTCTCCTTGCTATAGTTTTGGAGTCTTTACTTTTTTGTATGTCACTCAGAAAAAACAACTCTGAAAATGCCTTCAGGGCTTAAGGGGTTAAAACACTCAACACCCCCAAAGGACATTTCAAATTATAAGGTTTTTCTTTTCTCTGCTTTTTGTTTGTTTGTTTTTGTTCTTGTTTTTTTTCCCTTTATATTGTTGTTTGTCTATTGTGTTTCTGTTTCACAATTTCTGTAGCCTATGTATACCATTCGTTCCTGCAATAAAAAAGAACTGTTTAATGTTATTATATTTTATAGAAGATTTTATATTACATCTGAAAGGTCACTGAACGTAAAAATGAATGAATGAATGAATGAATTAGAATAGAATAGAATAGAATAGAATAGAATAGAATAGAATAGAATAGAATAATAAAAAAAATCTTCCCAACTAGAGTTCCCCCAGTGAATCTCATTTCCAGTCCTGATTTTAACTTGATATTTATAATTTCTGCAACAGGATATATGTTTCTAGATAGTTTTTCTGTATTTGCATATTGAGATGCAATAAACGTTAGTTGATCTGTCTGAAGCAAGGAGCGCTACACTTCGTTGTTCCTCTTGGTCCATTCTGAGTTCTTGCGCATTCAGACTCGTGTATGAGCGTTAACTGGAGACGGAAAAAAATATTTATAGCCTAATATAATGAAAAATGCTTGAGAAAAAAACAATTTCATCAGAGAACACGGCTACATTTGAATGGCTGTCTATGGAGAAACATTTGCCATCGTGTGGTGTAGTTCCAGCATCTAACATTAGGGGATAAGAGGGACCTGTTAACCAAAGTGTTAACCCGCTGAAGGGGGTGAGTCGCGACCTGACCAATCAGAACTGCCGTATACATGTGATCGCGGGTGCGCATGAGCATTGAGTTTAGCTGCCTGTTAGTCAGTTCACTATGCAGCGCGTGCTGACGCAGAGACTTGCGCGGCTCTTCTTTTTGAGGAATAAACTGTCGCTGAGTGTCCGACCAGCAGCAGCGAACATGTCAGCATTGCTCATTAACCAACCAAATTACAGTTGGTTGAAAGAGTTAGGCCTTAATGAGGACAATGACGGCGTTTATAACGGCTCATGGGGAGGACGGGGAGAGGTAAGAGGATCTCACAAGCATGACGCTCTCTAAATATATTAACCAAAGTTATCTCATTCTTTCATGCTGAAATATACTTTAATATTAACTTTTATATTAATTTATTTTATACTATAAGCTTGTGATTTGCAAAAGCTTAATTTCTGCAATGTTTGAATGAGCTGTTCTGGTCAAGGCTACTGTTGAAAAGTTTGCAAACCTGCTTCCTCATGAATGAATTCTGTACAGTTAAACTACTTTAAGGATCAGAATAGCCAGTCTATTCAAGCTGTTATTTGTAAGTGAAATTAAACATCAACTCATCTGGTAAATCATTTACAGTCTGTGGAAAAAAAAACTGCTGATGGTAGAATGTGTGAAATAATTGGATTAATTCAGTCACTTGTTTCCCAGGAAGGTGCGATGCGAACATCTGCTCACATTTTTACTGTAGTTCTTTCCATCTGTTTTCCTACACAATTGACTACCTGTTTAAGAAATGGGAAGTACATAGTATCATATATCAGTACATAGTATTACATACTATAAAGACTATTGATTTTTAATACTATGTGTTGCCAGATTGGAAATGTCCAAGTATCGTACCAGAAGCTCAAAATTATCGTATTTGGAAGAAAATGATCGTACTCGAGTTTTTAGTATAGATAAATGAACTAAATTAATAACTGATGATTTTTTACAACGGAATGAATCAACACTGAACTTACTTAAGCTGGACAATGACACTATTTTAGCTGCTGTACAGCCAAAATTATGTTCCCTCTATCTGTAAAGCTACTTTGACACAATCTACATTGTAGAAAGCGTGATATAAATAAAGGTGACTTGACGAGTCAAACGTACAGAATACAGCTATTTATCTAGACCAACAACTTTTTGACATGACCTGCAAATTACCACAATAGATAAATAACTAGGCATACATTAGTGGGAAACAACTAGTGATGGGACGGTTGATACCGGGGTTTCGATGCTTCGACTTTTTTTTTTTTTTTTCTTTTTTTTTCAAAGCACAATTGTATCACACACTGTACCAATGCTTGTATCGAAATGACAATACCACGTGATTGATGACGTTTGAAGCTTCGAACGTCATGCAGTATTGGAAAGTCGGGAGGGCTGGTTTGGAAAAACCACCTGATGCATAAAAGGAAAATGCATTTAATCATGTTTTATTGCTGGGGTCTCAGAGACCCCGAACAGAACATAAGGGTTAAACAGCTCACCCAAAATATTTTTTCAACTACTCCTGTCAATTATGATCACATCATTATATATTTTATATTATTGATTAATATGTGAATCCATTGACCAGGCTACACATGACACGAGTTGTGGTCTCATTGTCACAAATTCATTTAGATGAGATTAGTTTAGATTAGATAGAACTGCAACGTCGCATCATCAGAGGGAGTCGTTCGCCGAACTCTGTGTTGACTCAGTGCAGAGTAGGTTGGTATTCAGTAACAGCGGTCGTGAATCAGTGTGTTTTCGGTAGTTTTTGTATTTTAATTTATCATCGTCATGGCAAATTGTGTTTGCGGAGGTTGCACAATCTCCAGCCTGTCAGGACATTGAGTCCACAGGTTTACTAACAAGAAAAAGGACGGTGCTATCTTCCGTGCCTGGGTGCGCTTTGTGCAGGTGAAGAGACGGGACTTCACTTCTGCAACTGCTACGAAAAGCGCATTCACTTTAGGCCAGAGTTCAACATTGTAGTGTCCGAACTGTCATTGCGATCAATTGTTTTCCTATTGTTTATATTGACCGCACTCCCTCCCGTTACGTCACTTCCGATTTGGCATTTTTCAGATGCGGAAGTAAAATTTTCTCTCAAAAAACGACTCCAGAAGCCTAAGTAGCGTATTTATACGCTATTTCTATACATTGAATCACTGAAGCTCTAACCTGCAATATGCCCTTTAATTGTGGAAATGGCTTTTTCTGTCTTCAACAATGGCATTTTAGCTTTTTCCCTTATGCCTTTAGCTTTTCCTCTTGAATCACATCACAGGATGTCACAGGGCAATTTCAAATGAATATGAAGATAATTTGCATCTCAAAACCTTAGTAATCTGAAGCATTTATCTTAAGGCCCTTTTCATTTGTATAATTTATTTCTACACATGTTGCCTCCTAACCTTATGCTTGCAGTTTAACACACAAATGTTTGTTTTATTATTCATAACACAACAATAAATGTCTTTATAGAAATTTTATATTATAGTAAAAAAAACATAAAATTGTCTCTATTTTAAATAGACAGCATTAACTGTGTCTGGCAACTTTATTGGGGTCTATAGAAAGTTAAACATTTAAATATAGCTGCAAGCAGCGATGACGGGCCCAAGCCCGGTTGCACCGCCAACCCGGTGGCTTCAGGGCAATTGTGCATGGTGGGCAATAGGCATTTAAAACGGTTAACGTAAAATGACTATGTCAAAGTCATTTGAATACACCACATTTACTGCAGCAGTTGGTGCCCAAATGATCACAAACCACAACAGCCACATTCATGAGATCGTTTAAATTTAGATGTATTTCATGTCATAGAATATCATTGGTCAATTTCAAATGAGTGCAGAATGTCATCTTAATGTCTGTCGTTTTCTCAGACAACCTCTACAAAAGTCCAGAGCAAATTACACACTGTTATTTGCGCAAATTCAACAGTGCTTTATAATCCAGTTGGCCCTATTTATTAATTTTATAATTTTATTTTTTCATCATATACCACACATATTGAAATTAAATTAAATCGTGCTCTTTTTGGTGCATAAGATTGGTGGACAAACGATAGCTCATGGAGGTCAAAAAACACATGAAGAGAATTGTAGTTCACCCAAAAATTAAAATAATGTCTTTAATTACTCACCCTCATGTCATTCTACACCTGTAAGTTCTTTGTTTATCTTTGGACCAAAAATTAAAATATTTTTGATGTAATCCGATGGCTATTGAGAGCAAACTCACCGTCTTTTCTCAGGATCCATAAATGTACTAAAAACATATTTAGTTCATGTGAGTGCAGTGGTTCCACCTTAATATTATAAAGCGACGAGAATACTTTCTGTGCGCCTAAAAAAAACAAATTTCCAACAATATCTAGTGATGGCCGATTTCAAAACACTGCATTGAAGCTTCACAAATCTTGTTTCGAATCAGTGATTCAGCTCACCTATCAAACTGCTGAAATCATGTGACTTTCGCGCTCCAAACCACTGATTCGAAACAAAAGGGGGGGACTACAGAGAGAGAGACAGAGAGAGTGTGAAAAATCCACATTCAAACCAAAATATCTGACTTCCTGTTGGTCAGAGCTAACGAGTGTAAATTAGAAAGTTGTCCGTCTTAATAAGAACAATATGTCTACCGAGTTTGGTGACTGTAGGTTAAACTAACCCCCCACTTTTGTCAAAAGGTGGCGCTATAGAGGCCCTCCTCCCCTCCTGTTTCTAAGGCTTTGCCCATGTCTACTGGATGACAATCCTGACGTGTGTCGAGTTTCTTGCAATTTGAAGCATGCTGAGAGTCTCCAAAACAAATATTGAAGTTTGATCTGTTGCTATGGCAACAGTGCTTGAAAAATACCAAAAATCTTTTCACAAGTCTACTAGGGCTGGGCGATAAAACAATAATGATATGTATCGCGATAGACACGTGATCGATATCAATAAAAAATGTGTTCGATATTTTTTTTATTCTTCGTCGGAAGAAAACAGAGGTTGCGAAGCAAGTTTGGTTGCATTAACAAAGGCACTCGCTCTCTGGTAACCTAGCAACGTAGGGAGTGACACGCTAACAGCCAATCATGTAACAGTATCATGTTTGGTTGCGCCGTATCGTTGTCTCGTGCTGGTCTGCTGGATTCCTCTTCAGTAACCGGCAACTAATAAGCAGAAAATGAGTGCCACAGCGAGCGAGGAAATTGTAAATAAAAGAGGAAAAGTCAGCTCGCCAGTATGGCAGTTTTTTGGATATTATAAGTCTGACCGTAGTCAGACCAATGTCGTCTGCAAATTATGCAAGACTGGTAATACCACGAACTTGATGTACCATCTTAGCCGCGCTCACCCTTTGGAGCACAGCCGTATTCAACCAACAACATCTGTAGCTGCAACACCGCACAACATTTTAATTATTTGAGTTTTCCATGGTTGTTGACATTTCTGTCTTAATAACTGAGGGGATTATGATCAGAGGAAGGTTAAGTTTAAAATAAAAATGTTTAAATGTAATATATTTTTCTCCTGGTCCTTATTTTAAATGGGTCAGAAAAAATATCAATAATTATCGATATCGACCGATATGAAACACTGATATCGTGATACAGTTTTCAGCTATATCGCCCAGCCCTAAAGTCTACATTCGCCATGTCTTGACATTATTTTAATGAAGTTTAAAGGAAATTGGGTAAAAATAAGAGGGTGATCTCAAAGTATTTTGAAAGTGACACACTTCCTGTTGCGGTTGGTGGCGCTATATCTTTGACCCACGGACACACAGCTGAAGTTTCATAAAAATCAATCAGTGCAGATGTTATAACACACTTCCTGTTCCCCTTATCTCACCATAAATTCATTGCCTCGCCACGGCCAAACTGTTCGGCTGTGAGCATCAGACCAACTGCAACAGTGAGCGATTAAAGACCTATGAAGGTCATTTTAGGCAAAAGAGCTGAAAAATCACAAATACAGTCAATAATAAAGATTTAGTGGTTCATCACTTTTGTCCAATAGGTGGCGCTGTGGCCAAATTAATGAGGTTTGGTCAGAGTGAAGTGACAATGACACTCGCAAAGATTGGTGTGAATATGTCAAAGCATTGCAGAGATACAGCTTCAAGAGTCATTTTGGCATCAAGCCTCTAATTCATTGCTTTGATATACAAATACGGTTTCGTCTATCAACACGAAATCCATAACTTTTTACCAACATGGTCTGAAGATGATACGATTCGATTTTGGAGAAAATTAGACCAACCTTCTAGGAGTAGTTCGAAAAAGTGTGTTTTAAAGAAAATCAAATTGGCGGACAGGAAGGCTGACTATGGCAAAATTGGCATCAATGTTCTCAGCATGACCCACGGAATCTAATAAGACCAGTCTCATTACAATAGGCCACATTTACATAAAGCTATTAGCATTTTTTTAAATTTCATTATAAAATTTGACCACAAGGAGATACTATCTCAAAACCTATTGTGTATCTTCAGAGCATGGTGCCGATGGCGCATCCTGAGTTTCGCAATGGTACATCAATGCATTCAAATAATATAGAATTTTATATCATAATACTGTATTGTAGTTAATGGAAATTTCATGTTTTGTTCAATTATAGCGCCATGTGTCCTCAGGGTAACCCCATACACGTGTGTCAAATTTGTTGCAAATATCTCATTTTGTTTTGGAGTTATAGACATTTATATGTATGAGATCATAAATGACCCATGGACGACTTTTTGTTTTTTTTGCCACTTCCTATCAAAATTTTGACATTTGGGCTATGACATTCAGATAACCAGCTTAGGTTCCGTGTTTCCTATGCTGGTTTCGTCTCGATCGGACTAACGGTTTCGAAGCGCTATCGAATCGTTTTTAAGCGCTAAATCACCACGCCGCACAAACCGTAAGTCGAAACCTAGCATGTTTTGTATCGTTGCACTCGGCAAGGATTCAGGAGTCTAAGGATGCGACTCCCGTGAAAATAAGCCAACCAGATCAAAAGTTATAAGCATATGAAGAAAAAAAATTCTCCACTAGGTGGCGCTGGTCCGAAACTTCTCAGGCTCCTTCAGGGCATTGTGCTGATGACCCATACCGAGTTTCGTAATGATATGCTAATGCGTTCGTAAAATACAGCATTTTAGCACAAAATTCAAAATGGCCGATATGGGAAAATTGGATATCAATCGACTCGGCATGATGCCCCGAATCCAGCGAGAAGTTATTATTTTTGGACAAACCTATCAGAAGTTATAAGCAAAAATGGCAATTTTTTCATATCTCCGGACCAGTAGGTGGCACTGTGCCGAAACACTGCATGTTGCCTCAGGTCATGCTTGTGATGACACGTACCAAGTTTGGTCTGAATACGGTAAAGCATTGCGGAGATACAGCCTTGTCTATTTTCGCAAGCGGGATCGCACGTCAAGTTCATAGAGAGCTTTATTCAGTCCATTTTAAATTCTGATTTTGGACGCCTCTGAAATGGGTCAAACCTAGATATTACCCGAGAAGTTCAAGTAAATGCGCTAGAAATCCACGCTCATTCAAGGATGTGCATTTAATTGCATGGATGCCTGCAGGATTTCATCTGACAGTATGCACAAAGTGTTTTTTATTTAACACTAAAAAGTTAAAAAAGCACATATAGCCTAACTATTACGCTCCTTTTGGACCATCAGTGAGAGCAGCGGTACCACAGAACGAGTGTAAACAACTGAATAACAGAGCTGGTTGTTCTCTCGATACTCTGTTTGTTTTACTGACTGAGAAATCGCTTCTGATGATTTAGTGAGAGAGCAGATCCACTCCAAACAAATGGGAGTGGATTCAGACCATTTTGCAAAAGCGTTTGACCAATTCATAATTTAGAACATAATTTAAGCGTCAAAAATATTGTGCGCAGTTCAGTTACACAGCTGTTAAACTGAATATTCGAAGCGAAGCAAACTTTTTTTCTTAAATATGTGGTGCCTGAGGTGAAGAGTGACTTTATGCCAATAAACTGAAGACACATCCTATGATATTAATCAGATAACTTAGATACATAACATAGACGTAACACATTACAACTTGTATCTGCATAAAAGGATGCAAATGCCAGTGGACTTTAAGTTACGTGCTATAGCGAGAGAGAGAGAGGGAGAGCTCCCGCCGTGATGCGCTTTCATGACAGCGTGCTGAAACACGGGCAAGGACAGAATTTACTGTAGATTTCTATAAAGTTCTCATTATAATGCTATGTTTATGGCAGATTTGTGCTTTATTTTCATCTACATTATTAAGTGATTCCATTGCATAAATTGCCTGCACGTTTTCGAAGCCATACAAATTATACAAATTAGCATATGCCATTGAACAAATATGACAAAAAAAGCACTGCTGCGTTATTATAACATCAGTTTTTTTTAAAGAAACATCTAGCCTAAAAGCAATCAAATAACTCAGATATCTGGCATTGTATTTGAGCATGAAACTAAACACTGATATGCAGCACATTCAGCATGTTAATAAATGTTGATATCACAACGCGTCCTATATTAGATTAATCAGATGAAAAAGTTTGAGTTCGAAAAAGCACAACAAATTCACATTCTATTAGGCTACGTTAGTGTCACTGTAACGAATCGTCACTAAGACTGGGATCCATTTGCATGCTTTATTAAACAGAGTGGTCGTACAAGCAGGGTCAAACAGGAGCGAACGGGAATAACAGAGGCGGTCAGTATCGTGGTCAAATAACAGGCAAAGGGTCAGGACAGGCAGATATTACTCACAGAACAGAAATCAGGCAAGGATCAAGGGCAGGCAGCAAGGGTCGAGAAACCGGGTCACACATAGTCAGTAACAGGCAATAAGACAGGGTATAAACGCTCAGAAATGGATACTGAAGTAAATGTCCTCGGCGCCTGGAGTCCAGCAGCTCACGGACTTGGTAAGCCTCCTCGCCTTCCACTAGGATGGGAGGGGGGCCCTGATCACCTGACCTCTCCTCCCCCTCCTCGCTGGGACCATCGGCAGGCTTGAGCAGTGAGACATGGAATGTAGGAGAAATGCGAAAGTGATTAGGCAGGGCGAGACGAAAAGAAACAGGTGTTATTTGATGTGTGATTTGATATGGGCCAACGTACCTTGGGCTTAACTTGCGGCAGGGGAGCTTCAACCGGAGGTCCCGTGTGGATAGCCAGACCCATTGACCCGGCTGGTACGGAGGAGCCGGACGGCGGCGGCGGTCTGCTTGATCCTTCTGCCGGCGGACTGCGTGTTGAAGATGGATGTGTGCTCTATCCCCAAGTCGCCTCGCTACGGGTCATCCAGTCGTTGACTGCGGGAACGTTGGTGGGCTCTCCAGACCATGGGAATAATGGCGGTTGGAATCCAAGAATGCACTGGAATGGTGTTACTCCGGTGGCTGGTTTGCGCAGGGAATTCTGGGCGTATTCGGCCCACAGCAGATATCGGGACCAGTCATTTTGGTTTTGATTGCAATAGGAACGTAGAAAGCGGGTGAGTTCTTGGTTTAAACGTTCAGTTTGACCGTTGGATTGTGGGTGATAGCCGGAGGTGAGGCTGACATTGATGCTGAGCGCTTGACAGAATGGTGCCCAGAGGCGAGAGGTGAACTGGGGGCCCCGGTCAGACACAATGTCCTCTGGTAGACCATATATACGGAAGACCCAGTTGTATAGTTGCTCGGCGGTTTGCATGGCCGTGGGTAGCTTGGCGAGGGGAATGAGGCGGCATGCCTTGGAAAACCGGTCCACCACCGTGAGTATGGTGGTGTATCCATTAGAGACAGGCAGATCCGTGACGAAGTCCACGGCGATGTGGGACCAGGGGCGTTGTGGGAGTGGTAGAGGTTGCAGCAAGCCGGTGGGGAGTTGATGTGAGGGTTTATTTTTTTGGCAGACTTGGCATGCGTTGACGAAGTGAGTATTATCCTTGGGTAGAGATGGCCACCAGAACCGATTCTGAAGAAGTTGAGTGGTTGCTGTAATACCAGGATGACCAGAGGAAGGAGAGTTTTGTACCATCTCCAGGACACGGCTGCGGAAGCCCATGGGCACAAAAGTTCTTTCCGGGGGACAGTCAGGAGGTGTCTTATTCCCAGCATTAGCCTGTTCCAGCTCTGTCATAATATCCCACTGTATAGGTGCAACAACAAGAGAGGCAGGTATTACGGTTTCGTGGCTTTGAGCTTGGTTCTCACCTTCGAACTGTCGTGACAGGGCATCTGCTTTGACGTTCTTGGATCCAGGACGGTAGGTGACAGTGAAGTGAAAACGAGAGAAGAACAGGGACCAGCGGGCTTGACGTGGGTTGAGTCTCTTGGCAGTTCGCAGGTAATCTTAATTTTTGTGATCGGTCAGGACAATGAAAGGATGTGTAGCCCCCTCCAGCCAGTGGCGCCACTCCTCGAAGGCGGTTTTCATGGCCAGTAGCTCTCGGTCTCCGACATCATAGTTGTGTTCTGCCGATGTGAGCTTCCTGGAATGAAATGCACAGGGGTCTCCCCGAGACCAGTGTTGGATGTATCCACCTCGGCGATGAACGGGAGAGAGGGGTCTGGATGGTGGAGAATGGGACCCGAGGTGAAGCGTTCCTTGAGGTCCTGGAAGGCATTAATGGCAGATGGAGACCACTTGAGTCGATTTTGCCGCTTCTTCACCATGCTGGTAAGCGGGCAGGCTATGGTACTGAAATTTCGGATGAACCGGCGGTAGAAGTTGGCGAACCCAAGAAAACGTTGTAGCTCCTTGAGTGTATTGGGACGTGGCCAGTTCAGGATGGCGGTTACCTTCTTCTCGTCCATGGCAACGCCCTCCGGGCTGATGACGTAGCCGAGGAATGACGTGGATGTCTTGTGGAACTCACATTTTTCCACCTTGGCGTAGAGTTGATACTGGATTAGCCTCTGAAGAACCTGTCTGACCTGAGAGATATGTTCCTTCATATTATCTGAATAAATCAGAATGTCATCAATGTAAACGATTACAAACTTGTTTAACATATCTCTGAATACGTCGTTGATAAAGGCCTGAAATACGGACGGACTATTGACCAGCCCGAAGGGCATAACAAGATATTCGTAGTGCCCAGTAGCCGTCGAGAATGCAGTTTTCCACTCGTCACCCTCTCTTATGCGGATTAGGTTATATGCACTGCGGAGATCAAGCTTGGTAAAGTACCTGGCTGTGCGAAGTTTCTCCAGAGCAGCGGGAACCAAAGGCAGTGGGTAGCGGAACTTAACTGCGATCTCATTTAGACCCCGGTAGTCGATGCAGGGGCGGAGACCCCTGTCCTTCTTCCCCTCGAAGAAGAAACCAGCAGATGCAGGTGACGTAGACGGTCAAATAAATCCCTTGGCCAGTTCCTCCTCTATGTATTTCTTCATAGACTCAGATTCCGGTTGGGATAACGGGAAGATACGGCCCTTGGGTGGTGTTGATCCTGGAATCATCTATGGCACAGTCATGAGGACGGTGAGGTGGTAATTGGGAGGCACGTACCTTGCTGAAGGCTACAGCCAGGTCTTGGTATTCGCTGGGGAGTTGTAAGCCAGAGGGAGTTTCCGTGGTGGGTTCTGTGGAGACTACTGTGGGTTCGGTGGCCTGGATGGTTCTGACACTTACAGGAGGTGATTGAGGCAGACACTTGGTTAAGCAGTGCTTGTTCCAGTGAATAATTTGACCCTCTCTCCAGCAGATGTGTGGATTATAAGTGCGGAGCCACGGTAACCCCAGAATGACTGAAGAAGTGGACGTAGGCAGGACATGGAATTGGATACGTTCGGTGTGAAAAATGCCAATCTGCATGGTTAGAGGTTGCGTAATGGTGTTAATGCTTCCTGAGCCCAGAGGGCGTCCATCTATGGCTTCCACTGTGAGAGAAGAGAGACATTGAATTAATGGGATTTTCTGCTGCTCGACATAGCTCTGGGATATGAAGTTTCCCGCAGCCCCGGAATCCAATAACGCAGAGGTCCCCAGAGAGACGCCGTTTAACAACAGTTTGATGGGGACAGACACACACATGGCTGAAGAGTAATGGGGTTTGGAATCACTCACCGAACGTGGGGTTTCAGGGCGAGAACGCACCGGGCAGTTGTTCCTCACATGACCTGGACCGCCACAGTACAGACACAGACGATGGGCTATACGGCGACCTCTCTCCTCCTCAGTCAGACGATAAGCATTGATTTGCATGGGTTCATTGGACTCCGGGTCAGCCGTTGGAGGAGCGCGGGTGCTGCGTTTGGAGCTTGCTTTACGAGCACGAATGAGATTATCGACATGAATGGCGAGTTCAATAAACTGGTCCAGACTTTTCCCTTCATCTCGGCAGGCGAGTTCAGTTTGTAATTCTTGCGACAGTCCTCTTCTGAAACAAACTTTGAGTGTGTCACTCACCCAGTTGGTCTGTGCAGCAAGCGTACGGAAAGCCAACGCATACTTAGCCGCCGTTCTCTGTCCCTGAGTGAGTTCTAATAGTCGATCGCCGGCTCCCTTGCCATCACCGGGATGATCGAACACCTCCCTGAATCTCTGTAAGAAGAACTCATACGAAGGGAAAGCAGATCCATCATCTGCCCATACCGCTGTAATCCAGTCTAGCGCTCTTCCCGTAAACAATGAACAAATTAAAGCGATCTTACCGGCATCAGTACTAAACATGGCAGGCTGCTGATTGATGAAGAGGGAACACTGAAGAATGAATCCCTTGCACTTTGCTGGGTCGCCGTCGAATTTTTCAGGCAGAGAGAGGCGGGGATTAGTTGGTGGCGGCGTCCTTACTGCATGTGTAATGGCGGCCGCGGCGGGCGGGGAAGACGCTGCGGGAGCGTTGAGCTGCAAGCCCTGGAGTGCTTTCACCAGTTCCTCCGTGAGGCTTGTGAGACGGTTGAGCTGATTTGGGTGAGCAGCCAGCTGACTGGCCTGAGCAGACATGGTGGCACACAGGTGAGAGAAAGCAGCTGGATCTGGAGTTGGCGAAGTCTTCTGTAACGAATCGTCACTAAGACTGGGATCCATTTGCATGCTTTATTAAACAGAGTGGTCGTACAGGCAGGGTCAAACAGGAGCGAACAGGAATAACAGAGGCAGGCAGTATCGTGGTCAAATAACAGGCAAAGGGTCAGGACAGGCAGATATCACTCACAGAACAGAAATCAGGCAAGGATCAAGGACAGGCAGCAAGGGTCGAGAAACCGGGTCACACGTAGTCAGTAACAGACAATAAGACGGTATAAACGCTCAGAAATGTTCACCAAGGCAAAACAAGACTTTGCGGTGCACTGAGGTGAGTGGCAGTCTTTTTATAGTCCGGGTTATGGGTTACAGCTGGTGGTGTAATCAGTCCAAGGTACGGGCTTATCGGAAATGTAGTGCAAGTGTAAGCGTGTGTGTTAGTATTCCGGTGATGGCTCCCTTCGATGGCCAGAGGAGGGAACCACGGAGTTCGTCTCTGTGACAGTCACTATTGTACCAAAATGTTATTTTACAGTATGAAAATCACTGATGAAGGCGCCGATTTATGTTTCTGCCGGTGGGTGTCCACTCTCCATGAGAAAAAGCATGTTGAGATTCATGACAGGACAAAGTTTGAGCGTTACAAATGCGCTCTCGACATTAACAAAATAGAAACTGCCTCAAATAGACTATAAAAACGAAAAGAAAGCCGTGTCTGAAGGCTTCAAACGATTTTTATTGGTTGAAATGAAATGAGAATGTCTTGTGTTTTTCCGTGGGTGCTCGGGGGCTCGGTGCCTATGCTGATGATTATTGTTAAATTAATTATGAATATAATTTAAAGGATATTTGGTAACACTTTATAATAATGTTCAGTTATAAGTCACTTATAAATTATTAGTTATATACCCTATACCCTCACCAGTCAGCACTCACACGGCAGTACACACTACAAAGTGTTCAACACCTGTTATAGATGATGTGTAAATGCATGAATAAATCATTTACAAGGCTTTCTGCATCCCCTATTCTAAAGTGTAAACTATTCATCACTTATAAATGTGTTACATATCATTTGTAGACCTTTCTTTCCTGTTACAAATTATTTGTATATGTATACAAGTTATTTATAATGCTTTCTGCATCCCCTATTCTAAAGTGTAAACTATTCATCATTTATAAATGTGTTACATATCATTTGCGGATCTTCCTGTTACATGATCCATCTCATTCCATCACATTACCCAAGCCTAAACTTTACATTATAATTAAAAAAAAAAAAAAAAAAAAAAATACACGCTCTTCCACCGTTTAACCAGCACTTAATCATTTAATTTTTATTTTGTTTTTCATGGAACAGCTCCTCACCATAACATGAAAATGCACCATAAACTGATAATAAATGTAGTCCATTATTTCGTGCATTTTATTTCAAGTCTTCAGAAGTCGTACGATGCCATCGTGTGAGGGAAAAGATTCTTATAATGTATAATGGTTATATTACGTTAATAATAATTAATACCCGTTAATACCAATCCGCCGTTTCATAACTTTCAAAATTAGCGCTTCTGACAATACGACACAGGTTTGCGGCAGTGACGTCAAACCTTGCTCCTTATTGGCTGTCACATTTGATTTGCGACTACCATAGAGTGTTTGCGACATGCCGAATTTGAGTTGCTGTGTTGAGATTCGGCGTGACGCTTTGGAGGATGGACATGCAGATCAGAGGAATGTTTGCAGCGATTAAACACTTTAATTTCATTCTGTAATTCACACAATTATGTTTTGCTGTCATTTCATTGGTAATGTAGCACACACGTCATTTTGTCTGTTCTCTATACAGCTTTTTGTAATGTTTTAAATAAATTATTGTGACTAACGTACATTTATCTGCCTGTTACACTACGTATATTGTCAAAATGGTTATGCTTAAGGTTATAGGATGGAGTAGGGAGCTTAAAATTATTATTTTTATACAACAGTATATCAACTAAGATAACAGTCACTGAGAATATATATTGCGTTTTAATTTTTGTGAAGTGGCTAAAAAGTGGTCATGTTTAGGTATAAGGGGTGAGTTAGGGGCTCAAAGATATCTATATAATAGTAAAATATATTTGCATATAAATATTAGAATTTTTATATAAAAATATATAATTTAAATGTCAGGATTCGTATAGATTTTTATATCCTGTAACTGAAAGGTATACTTTGCATATGGTAAATTTACAAATTGTAGTTTGTACATAATTTCTAAAGAAGACCTGCAAATGATATGTAACACATTTACAAATGATGAATAGTTTACACTTTAGAATAGGGGATGCAGAAAGTGTTATAAATGACTTGTATACATATACAAATAATTTGTAACAGGAAAGAAAGGTCTACAAAGATATGTAACACATTTACAAGTGATAAACATACACTTCATCTATAACAGGTGTTGAACACTTTCTAGTGTGTACTGCAGCGTGAGTGCTGACTGGTGAGGGTATAGACAGCTGTCTTCTCTGACACACATGGAGTGTTTAACTCTGTGCACCTGATGTGAGCTTCAGTGGAAGGTAAAACCGTTTCAGAGGTTCACTTCATCACTAGATCCCACACACTCCACACAGAACACAAGCCTGTGCTGATGAGTGAAAGGATTTAATATAATCCACTAGAATCACCTGACTGTAAGGCATTTATAAATGTTTATCCACTTCAAAACAAATAAATTACTCTTCTTAAAAATAGTGCTTTAGCATATCTGCATGTTTGTGCCTTTGAACACAGACCAGCTTACAACTTCATCAATAAATCATATACTGATCATTTACTAATGGTTTGTTCAACATTTGTTCATGATTAACAATTGTTTGAGATAATGATACTAAAACAATTTTGTCATAAATACTTCAATTATTATAAGTGATACGTGAAACACATTTGTAAATTGTTAGCATAACACTTATTAATCATTTATGAACGTATATTGTCATGTTTTGTAAATGATTCGTTCATTAACTAATAACTTTTAAGTGTCTTATAACTGAATTAATAAAACATTCATAAAATGTTAATATATCACTTATTAATCATTTATGAACGTATAGCCATGTTTTGTAAATGATTTGTTCATAATTAAATAATTTATAAATGACTTATAACTGAATAAAACATTCATAAAATATTAGTATATCACTTATCAATCATTTATAAATGTATATTCATGTTTTGTAAATGATTTGTTAATCATTAACTAATAATTCATAAATGATTTATAACTGAACATTATTATAAAGTGTTACCGGATATTTTCAGCACAAGATAAAAGCTTGGCGCTGCACAGCTTGCATTGAACTGTATTTTCATCTATCTTAAAGTGAAACCAGACATTCTCTCTCAAGTCTTTTTGCTGGCAAGCTAAACAATTAGAGCTCAGGGCGCCACCCAAAGTGCTGCTATAACCAATCAGGAGAAGAAAAAACAAAACAAAAAACTTGATCATGATTTTGATCATCGTTTACATGATCGATCGTCACTGTCACGGTCGAGTACTCGATCGCTGTTGCACATCCCTAGTATTATCACACTTTTATTTTTTTTATTCACATTTATTTTGTGTGTGTGTGTATATATATATATATATATATATATATATATATATATATATATGTTTATTTTATTAAATAACTAACTGAATAAAGTGCAATAATGCTATTATTATTTTATTTTTTATAGTTGCATTTAATGGTTCATGCTATGTGCAGTGTTGTAGCGAAACTGTACAGGTATTTAATTAATTTATGGGTGAAATATATGAATATAATAAATCATAAAGCTTTATTATTAATTATAATACATATACCGACCCAAGAGGGAATTATACATATATTGTGAATTAATTACAACGAATTATAATCAGTTACATATATGATTAGTTCTGGTTTGATAATAATTTAGAGAAACTATTAGTTTGTCCAGCAAACCGTTAGCTCCTCATAGCCGATTATAAAAGGAAGGTTTTTCTCTGGCCACGAGAAAGACTTCCTATTCTAGCATCAATGCGTAAAGCAAGGATACTGGATCGAAACGTTAAAGTGACCTGGGTTTGTTGAATGAGACGTGCGTGAAATGGCGAGGGACAATCGAGAGACGCATGTCATTGTGTTTTAAGGACAACAGACCAGAACGCCTCCTTGGGTACATCAGCCAATGATGAGGGTGCGATTTTGGCGGGCAAACTTTTTCTTTGTCTCCATTTATTACCTAATTTGCATGGTTTATGAAGTGTCAGATCTGAGTACATTTTCTTCAAAGTACCATTAAAAATAGAAGAATGCATTTTACAGTCATGTGACATACATTTTCAATTGGAGCATAACGAAAGCCTTACAATGAGACCAAGCTTGTCAGATGGCAAAGACATAAAAGGGGAGATACAGTTTATACTTGAGTTTTATCATTTAGAATAAAACTAATACAACTACAGTCATAGCTAAGCTTCTATACTAGGGATACATACGTGTACCTTGAACTCAACGACGGGTACACTTTGGCACAGTCATATTTGGAGGATAAATGTATATTCACAATCTCCATGCGTGTTTGTGAGTGTCTGTATGTGTGTGTGTATTGGGGTTGTGGCCAGTGTCTGTGATCACATGACCCTTAGCCCCACCAGGGTGACTCTTTGAAGTCCCTGGAGCTGGTGAGAATATGTTCTGGTTTTTTTTACTGGGGTAACAAAGGTGCCAATGGGGCAATTGGTCCCCGACTTGCCAGAGCCGATTCGTGATTTACACGCACAGTTCAGGAGGCTAAAAGCATTCTGAAGATTCTAAAGTTGACGGGCAGATCCGATTTTGAACAGACGCTACAGTGTGCACCAAAACGAATCTACAGGTTCTCTCATGAGAAACAGACAGAGAAACATATGTGCACCCCTGATTATGTGACGGCAGCCTAATATTCAAGCTGTCTGTGTTTTTAATGTTAATCAAACAACAAAAGACAACGAAGTCATTCAATGCTCTTAACTGAATAGCTTTTGTAACTTTAATAATGATTAATCTTTATTTAATTAATACAGTGAAGGTTATATGCAATGTTGTTTTACATTTGATTACTTTATTCAATTTCTCTTCCTGAAAACTACTGTTAGATACCTGAGAAACCTTGAAAGCACTGTTTATTTTATTTGTATTTTTGCTCTATTGTATTTATTTGTGCTGTTGCTTATTTATTTTTTATTTTCTTTATTTTTTTATTTGACAGTAGTCCTTTTTTCCCCTGAACATAGCACATACTGAACAGTACCGGAACTGTGACCTTAAAACCATGATACAAACCGAAGCATGAGAGTAATTTGAACCGTTACACCCCTAATACCTACTTATTCATTTGCAACACTCCTTTTATTCCATGTTTCAGTCAAGTGTGAAGTCGTGATACTGTTTTTCCTTTGTGCTTCGCTTTATAGCATTGTTTTGACATGGGGTGAAGTCAAGGGACTGGGGCATGTACAGCGGCCTGGGCATGCCTCCTTTGAAGTTATGTTATCAGCAGATCAGTGGCAAAGCTGGGGGGCCTTGCGAAACATACTTCTTAATTGACATTACTTTTATTTCAAAAGAGATCCGTGCGTGAATGCAGCTTATTAGATCTCCTGCTGTCTATGATGTCAGTAACAATCAAACAACAAAACCACTCACAGTTCTTGAATAGAAAACGTTCACAGGGCTCAACGCTAAAGACTTTTTCTACTGGCCCAGTCGGGCCAGTGGTTCAAATTTTTACTTGCCCTGCCAAAATTTTCACTGGCCCCACAATAAAAAATGAATAAAGTAAAAGAAAAGAAAATCGGCCTATAAAATAAGCCTAGTTATTGTTTATGTTGGCTTTGTTACATTTAACTTTAATAAATAGTGTTATGACACCAAAGGTACTAGATAAACTCATTAAATTTTTAAATATTGTTAGACAAATAAACAGTAAGTAATAAATTAGTAACAAATAATCAAATTACCAGTAATAGCACAAATAAATACAACAGAACAAACATATAAATGAAATAAACAGTGCTTTTCAAGTTTTAAAGTTAATCAGTCAAGAGCTGTTACAGATGCATAAATAATGTTTTGAAATGTTGAAAATATAAAACGTTAAATACTGTTATTTGAAATTATTTAAAAAATGAAGACGCTTTAAATGTGAAATTAAACCTGCCAGTAGGTGGCAGCGAATCACTGTTAATGAGCGAGTCATTGAGATTCAACCGATTCATTCAAACGGCTGATTCATTCAGGAAGTGTTGCTCAGAGACGCAAAACAATTCTGTAGACTTTGTTTGAAACTATTTTTCGTTGGCAAAATAGAGCGAAACAGGTGATTTGGTGTCTTAAATGTAAGTCACTTGATATTAAGTTCTTGTTTATTAAACTGTACGTTATATAAAATCAATATCATTCTGAGGCCATTCTAAATGCATTTTAATAGACTAAATCACACAGTGAAAGCGTACACTCTAAATATGCACGCGCACCGGTCTAACCTACTAGACCACGTTACGTAGTGCATGCGTGCACTCAATGGGTGTGTTTTTGTTTGTTTTTTGTAAAGTGAGGGACATACTCGATAATTTCAGATTGTTAAATCAACAATTACAATATCATAGACGATATCGCACACCCTAAAGCACTGGCCCGATCGGGCAAGTGACTGTTCCGTCTACTGTCCCGAGCGTTGTTCACACTGGCCCCGGGCCATCGGGCAGTCCTTATTGTCGAGCCTTGGTTCAGATAATCTTAAATACTGAAAGCACTCTTTGTTTATTGCTTGTAATATGTTTCTTTGCTCCCCTTTATTATTTGCTACTTGCTTGTATGTTTTGAAGTTTTTAAAATTCTTAACATACAATTGTTTTAATTTTTTTTTCTTTCTCCAATTATTTTAAAAAGTACTTATTACCTATGTAAGGATATGTAAATGTAAGGATTTTAAGATTTTCAAGTGGTAAACTAATTAATAATAAAAAAAAAAAAAATAAATAAATTGTAAAAACTTGATATAGTTTTACCATACGTTTTTCTAACTTAAAATATCTACAGAAGCTGGCATGGCATGAAAAACAAACACACACATGCATTTTCTTAACTGTTTTTTGTGCTGGTTTTCCATTGTTTTCTATGTAAAAATGCGCTAGATGGACATCTTTGACTGTTGCACTCGTGTCTCGCACAAGAGAGCTGTGTGTTTAGAAAGCCATGTAAAGTTAAAAGAAGTTCAACTTTCAAAAAAAAAATTTTCAAGACTTTGTAGGGCTTTTTCTTTTCCATTGTTCACTGGATAACTTAATTATCCAGTGAACATCAGTGAGACAATGGGAACATATGTATACAGTTGCAAGAAAAAGTATGTGAACCACTTGCAGAATCTGTGAAAATGTGCAAAATTTTAACAAAATAAGAGAGATCATACAAAATGCATGTTATTTTTTTTATTTAGTACTGTCCTGAGTAAGATATTTTACATAAAAGATGTTTACATATAATCCATAAGACAAAAAAAATAACTGAATTTATTAAAATGACCCAGTTCAAAAGTTTGTGAACCATTGATTATTAATACTGTGTGTGGTTACCTGGATGATCCACGACTGTTTTTTTTTTTTGTTTTGTGATGGTTGTTCATGAGTCCCTTGTTTATTCTAAGCAGTTAAGCTGAGCTCTGTTCTTCAGAAAAAATCTCCAGGTCCCAAAAATTCTTCAGTTTTCCACCATCTTTTGCATATTTGAACCCTTTACAACAGTGACTGAATGATTTTGAGATCCATCTTTTCACATGGAGAACAACTGAGGGACTCAAACACAACTAGTAAAAAAGGTTCAAACATTTACTGATGCTTCAGAAGGAAACACGATGCATTAAGAGTCGGGGGGTGAAAACTTTTGAACAGGATGAAGAGGTCAAAATTTTTCTTATTTCGCTTGAATATCATTTTTTTTTCATTTAGAACTGCCCTTCGGAAGCAACAGAAGATACTTGCATGTTTCCCGGAAGACAAATTAAATACAATTTAGCTTCAAATTCCAAATGTTTTCACCCCCCATCTATTAATGCATCATGTTTTTTTCTGGAGCATCAGTGAATGTTTGAACCTTTTTTAAAAGTTGTGTTTGAGTCCCTCAGTTGTCCTCAGTGTGAAAGGACGGATCTCAAAATCATTCAGTCACTGCTGTAAAGGGTTTAAATATGCAAAAAATGCTGGAAAACTGAAGAATCTGCAGGACCTGGAGATTTTTTCTGAAGAACAGAGCTCAGTTTAACTGCTCAGGACAAACAAGGGACTCATGAACAACCATCACAAAACAAAAAAACAGTCATAGATCATCCAGGTAACCACACACAGTATTAAGAATCAAGGGTTAGGGATTGTTAGGGATTGTAACTTACAGGGATTCAAACACAACTTTTAAAAAAGGTTCAAACATTCACTGATGCTCCAGAAAAAAACATGATGTATTAATAGATGGGGGGTGAAAACATTTGGAATTTGAAGATCAAGGTAAATTGTATTTAATTTGTCTTCCGGGAAACATGCAAGTATTTTCTGTTGCTTCCGAAGGGCAGTACTATATGGAAAAAAATATGATATTCAAGCGAAATAAGAAAAATTTGGACCTCTTCATCCTGTTCAAAAGTTTTCACCCCCCGACTCTTAATGCATCGTGTTTCCTTCTGAAGCACCAGTGAATGTTTGAACCTTTTTTAATAGTTGTGTTTGAGTCCCACAGTTGTCCTCCATGTGAAAAGATGGATCTCAAAATCATTCAGTCACTGTTGTAAAGGGTTCAAAAAAGAGTTTTTGGGACCTGGAGATTTTTTCTGAAGAGCAGAGCTCAGTTTAACTGCTCAGGACAAACAAGGGACTCATGAACAACCATCACGCAACAAAAAAACAGTCGTAGATCATCCAGGTAACCAAACACAGTATTAAGAATCAATGGTTCACAAACTTTTGAACTGGGTCATTTTAATAAATTCAGCTTCTTATGGATTATATGTAAGCATCTTTTATGTAAAATATCTTACTCAGGACAGTACTAAATAAAAAATAACATGCATTTTGTATGATCTCTCTTATTTTGTTAAAATTTTGCACATTTTCACAGATTCTGCAAGTGGTTCACATACTTTTTCTTGCCACTGTATATTGAATGCAGGAACCAGTACGGGCTGGAATTGAACCTAGGTCGCTGTTGCACAAGAGCACTCAGCTTACCTGTTGCGCCACCACTCAGACATGGACCACGCAAAACTGGGGTTACTTTGTGTTCTCTCTATACAGTTACAAGTACAGCTATAGGCGAACAGACATTATTAATGACAACTATTAATGACAGCACAAATTATATGGATTAAAAGACTGTGACTTGCCGAGAATAGTCTCAATATAGGCACATTAAGTGGTGCGTGAAAATAAACGTGAAATGGCCTGTAGCTATTTAACACGAACGTGCATTAAACTTTAAGCTGTTGAAGAAATAAAACTAGCAGACGCAACATTAAATATCAAGAATGTTTTGCTTCCATTTTACTTGACATGATCTGTCATTAACGCAACATGAAGCAATTGCATAAACCGGCATAACATTAGTATTATTCTTGTGCACGCACTAAAACACAGACAGTTCCGTTCCTTGGTGGAAAAATGTGAACGTGCAGAACTGCTTTTGTTTCAGTGTCATGCAGATGGAATAAAACCATCTGTAACATTTCTCTGCTAATTCTCTGCACGCTTTAACTCTCAATGCACCACAACTGCTCCTGACAAAAACGCAATGAAATGATTTGGTGGTTTGGCGGTCTCGCGTTACGCTGCGGATTTAAATGTGATGCGTAGGTTAAAATTATTTACTTTTCATGCAGTTAACATTTCTGAATTTATTTGACATTTTAACTTTCTGTGTCATTTTTGAAGACTGGTCAGGATCGGTTTAATAATTAGTTTAATTCATAATATTTAATACATAATACATACTCAAAATACATTTCCTGTAAACTTTTATCTAGGCCAATACTATTCTTATACTAAACAAGTAGAACTCAAATACAGTTCATTGAATTGTACATTTAATCATAACAGGTCAACATAGTATTCAACAAAAATAAATTACTGAAGTAGTAGGCTACTTAAATATTTTACAAATTAAATCATTTTATTTGCAAATTGCTCATTGTTACATTTGAGCTGTATAGGCAAAAGTTGGGTTTGAAAATTCTGCCCTTACAGCCAGTTAGCAGAAACAAACTAGATGTTTCAGTTCATACCTCACGTTTTCTTTGGTTTGCACGAAAAGAAAAACTCATCTAACAAATTATATAGCATCATCTAAAAATAATTATCATTCTCAGATATGAAATACATGGTGAGACTTGTGTCTTTAGCTACAGTTTCTAGACCCAGTTTCCTTCTGACAAATGTGCCAAAACTGCAACACAGATTCCCAGTAGTGTGCACTCCATCGAGTTTGGTTGTTAAGCAAAAGTACAGCTAAACCAATTGTTGGTGAGTGTGATGGCATTTGCTTTATGGTGTGTTCGAAACATTGCGGTCTATATTTGTCAACTTCTGGTTCAACCAATGTTAGGACGTTGGGGCAGGCCAATGGGGGTCAAGGTTTAGCGTCAACAGTTAGTGTTTTCAAATCATTTCAGGAAGAATGTATTTATGAGATAAAATGCACATGAACATCAGCACAACTCATAATTGTGAGTTTAGGTAACTCTGGATTTTCTTAAGAGTTTCTGAGTTAGGTGCATGATGGTGAGAAATCATGTCAGAGGTTATGGATGCAGAGTCTGCCCAAGTAAAAGACCTACCAAAATGTATTTAAAATGGGCCTACATTAATTTCACACTAACTACAAACCCATTAATATCCAGTAGTCAACATTTGAAGTGGATCAAAAAAGTTAATCAAAGTTGTCCTAAGAGCTAAGTTGTCCTAAGAAGAAGGTTTTGACTACTATATTTCCTGACATAAATATTTTATTTAAACTTTATTTGGAGTTCTTCTTTATTGCACAATACATATGTCTTAATATTAAGCCTAAGATGTGTTTAATATCACTATTAGTAAGGATAGTATGATCACTGTATAATTTGAATGGAAGATATATAAACCTAAAATATACTTGCAAAAATACTTGTTCCAGTTTAGCAGACTTTAAGTATGCCAATTTAGTATAATAAAAGTACAATTGCAGGGTATTTATATTAAGTACATAAATATGTAAATGTAATTGTAGTATACTTAGCATAAAATGTATTTCAAATACATTTTAGTATATTTATTTTTCACTAGGGTAATAAAATATAAAATGGCTTTTTATTCACAGAGTTGTCCTTTGTCAGTTGTTGCACTGGAAGAAAAGTTATTTTTATGTTCTTTGTTCATGATACTATCTAATGAATTATGTTGTTTCATACAGGTGGTAACTTCATACTGTCCAGCCAACAATGAGGCCATTGCCAGAGTGCGTCAGGTAACGTAAACTATTTTTTATTTTTTTCATAAAATGCAATTAATGAATAAACGCATATTAAGAGGCATGATTCCTTCACTGAATGAATTTTGTCTTTAAACAGGCAACCATAGCAGAATATGAGGAAACCGTACAGAAAGCACAAGATGCATGGAAAGTGTGGGCAGATGTAAGCTTTCATATTATTAAGGATTGAGTAAGGCTGGGTAATATCAGCTACTTGATGATATGGTAAACCACATAATGCAAACAACTGACAAAATGTATGTATGCCAGTAATTTCATTACAGGATTTCCATATACAATTTGTAACTTTCACAAAACCACTATCTATTGTAAGGAACCCCGCATTGGCCCAAAAACGGAATCCGAGGTTCCAGGGCTTCCGGTCGAACCTCCCGGTCAATCCAGCTCCGGAACCTCTCGCGGTCCTCCTGCTGGGCTTGAACAACGACTTGGAAGCACCTCTCTTGATCCTGTCTCAAGTCCAGCAGGGCCTGGTGTTGTTCTTGTTGCATGACCGCGAGGGAGGTGATAATCTCCGCAAATGGCGATCCGGAGGACGATTGCATGGCGGCGGCTTCCGTCTTCCTTCCCGGGTTTCGGCACCAGTGTAGCAAAGTTCAGTACTCAGGAAGGAAGAGGACAGGGTCGGCTTGACTACTGACTGCTTTTTATTTGCAATAATTCTCACAATTCAAAACAAAAAGGGGTGCAGACAGGCACAAAGCGGTCACAAATCATTCAGAAGTCTCTCACTCGTAGATCACCAGCGGGCAGCAGTCAGTAGTCCGTCTCTCTCTCTCCCACTCCTGTTTCTCCTGGTGTTATATACTCTCTCCACACCAATTACTGAAACAAGAGACAGGTGTTCGTCATTTGCATTTAACCCACTCACTCACCGTTCGTCTCCTGACTCTCTCTCCCGCTGCCGACTCCGCTGAACCACGCCCCCCTCGCCACACTTCAATTATTCGTTCACTGCGGTCCCGGTATCGCTTTAGAAAAGTCACTTCGGCCGACTGAATGCTCTTCTCGGACACAAACTCGTCAGTTCTGACCTTAAACATTGGATGCAGGGTAAATATCTACCTTTTAAGTCGGTCGCGCTCTGCTTACTCGTAACAAAAAGCATAGTTTTTATATATTTACGAAAACTGCAACTTATTTAAGGCAGCGATAGTCAGAAATCGGAATGGACTTAATTGATGTGCCCTATGCTCCATCTATTAAACCTTCCGTATGATCAATCCTGAACACAGATTTGCGGTAATACCTTCGCTTTAATCTACTAGAAGTAATGAATCAAAAATAATACAGAATAAACCAAATATAACATTTTATTTGTCAAGTAAAAATGTATCATGCCAATTACATTACAGTTAGACAATTAGAAGCCAATTCAGAAATAATAAATGCATAACATCAGTTACTCAAAGAAATATACACACAGTGATGTGTGAATGTCTTGCACGGGGGCTTCTGGCTACAGATGATCCCCCATGACTGCTTTGCACTTTACCTTATATACAGACCAGAACAAAAGGGTTGTAAATATTTATTACACCAACACCTGTTTTGGGGGGAGAAAGGAGGACAGAATTCTCCTTAGTTTTCAATCTTCTTCATAATACCAGTGACTGCTGTGAAATTGAGACCATTTTACCAATCGCACCGAGACATTTAAAATGATACAAACATGAAAGGAATAAACAATAGATACACCAGATACATTATACTTCTTGGAGAACTTTCAGTGACTTGTGTCAGGGGGAAAGGAAGGAGGGTGTGTGTGTGTGTGTGTGTGTGTTGGGGGGGCTGTTGCATCCTGTAGATGTGTGAGGGCAAGGCGTTGTCCTATGCTATTTCTTTGAGATCTTCTCTCCAGATGAGTTTTATTGCTTTATTGCAGGGTGCTTGATCTCAGTTTTTGTCTTAGCAGGAAAATCAAGTCTTTCACTATAAACATTTAACTTCTGTTGGGGAAAAAAAGTAAAGCAAAGTGTTTAACTCTTTGGTGCTCCTCATTTAGGGTCACACTCATACTCCTCGTGGTCACAAGTGACAAGGGGTGCAACTGATTGGAACACATGTGATTTGTGGATTAATTGCATTTAACCATTATATAGTGAAAGTTTACTTGTACCTTGTACGGTTACTTACAAGAGTAAATAATGAACTGGTTGTTTCAATAAGTACTGTACAGTGTTTCCTTTACTCTTTACTTTAAAAATTGTCTATAAAGGGTAATATTTTAGGTCTGAGATGTGGGGACGGTGAAGAGAGAGAGGGCAAACAGTTTGCAGTTCAGCTCAGTATTGCGTTCTAATCAGCCAATATTGTCTTAAATAGCCTCCACAGCACTTCATCTATTATAACATAAGATTTTGACTAAATGTTGATTTTGGTAAAATGTTGCAACAATATGTTAATTTTTTTTTTTGACATATATATTTATAAATGAGCATGTAAAGCAAATTAAAAAAAAAATTCTGTGCGGAGCATGCCCCCACCCCACGCAATGTTCTCACCTTTTGTCCCCTTTACCTGTTTGCATCCCTGCACATAACAGAGCGCTATTTTTCGAGTCCTTGAGCTTGAACAGACACATACACACAAAATGATCTCAAAATCCCCGTCTCGACAAGCATTCTTGTATATAGTTGGTTATAAAGTCTTAAGTCAACCTAAACAGTTGAGATAACTTGAGAAAGAAATTGGATATGTTTGATCATATTGGTTCTGTGCATTTGTACATTGGTTCCGTGCATTTATTGACAGCAATGCTATGCAATGCAACTGCTATGTCATAAATTGTCAAACAAAACAACTGTAACAATGATTATATCTATATTTAATTTATACAGGTAACACTATGCGTGCAGTGTAATTACAATTATATTTATATTATTACATTTCTGTACTTGAATACTAGGCTACTGTTAGACCTAACTATTTGTAACTGTTCTATAGTATTTATCTGTTTTGTATATTCTTATTTTTACTGTCTGTCCATTAGTTAGGAGTTTTTGCTGTGGTATCAAAGTACTTAAAGAGTTCCTTAAAGTGTCATGAACCCCCCCCCACCCCCCGTTTTAGCCTTGTCGTTCACACCTCTGAGCTGAAAAAGTCTGAGAAAATGGGCGTAAAGCTTTGGAAAAGTGGGAGTGTGGGGGGGGGAAGAGGGAAGAGAACAACCAATAAAACACAGACCTACAACACACTCATTATACAGAATAATGAATAATACTCACGGCTCGCATGTCGAACGCAGAGCAGGCAGAGGTGAATGAGCAGCACTTTTGTGACATTTGAATTCTCCGCTGTAATGCGATCACATGCAAGCATATTTTCCATTTGTGCTGGTGGACAACAGCAAAACAAACCGCCTGCACCAAAACTTCAGCTCTGGTCGCGTCGCAGGGAAATGCGTTTTTGTATTGTAGCACTGAGAAAACGAGCACCTATACGACACGTCTCTGAATGACAACAATAGGCAATGACACAGAAGCAACAGAAGTTATACTTCCTCATGCATAATACCGCAGTTATAATCTTGCGCAGGGATTGGACTGAACGAGCTCTTTCTCATGAATAAATGCAGAGAAGCCTCAGAACCCGGTGACGTAGATTCGCCCCTGCAAGCCTATTTACACACTCCGAGGCCCGAAGCTACGTCACAAATCTGAAGTAGATTCGAGCCTCGGAGTGTGTAAATAGGTTTGCGGGGGCGAATCTACGTCACTTTGCTTTTCAAACCGGAAGTACAAAATTGCTCTGAAAAATGCAAAAATAACCAATTTCCACTTCTTGATAAACTTCATGAGTGCTATTAGTTTTCAGTGACATGCAACCTGTACATATGTTCACATTTAAAAAAATGTGTTCTGGGGTTTCACCCTTTAAGTTATAAATGGGAAGCAAAGTTACATTTTTCTTAAAAAAAAAAAAAAAAAAAAAAAACATTTTTATTTGTATATTTTTTTTTTTTTTTTTTTTTTTTTTTTTTTTTACTGATCCGAAAAATTATCTGATCCGTGACTCGAAAACCATAATATGATCCGAACCGTGAGTTTTGTGATCCGTTACACTACAACAAGTGACTGAACACCTTGTTACTTTTTTTTTTCTTTTGATTAAATCAATATTTTAGTTAGGGCTGCACAATTAATCAAATTTTAATCGTGATTACGGATGCCACGATTTCGTAATCATTCAATGGCGCGATTACAAAAAAATATCCACTTACATTATTCTGTGTGCTTAAGAGGTGTGTTTAGAGCATGTTACGTTGTGAGAGGCGAATCATGACTACTTCAGAGTGTAAAAGGTCTAACCTAGCAAAAAAGGAACTACCAGTGATGCAAGTGTACACTGATTGGTCGAACGAACGCGAAACACAAGCACCCGCCATTTTTAAAAAGCTGTGTACACAGCCTGTTCATGGATTTCATGTGATGTCACACAGTGGTACTGTCGCCATTTGTAGCACTGAATTGCAACATGCCGTCTATCTGCTCTGCTGTTGGCTGTGATGACAGCAAATCACAAAGAAATGGATTAACATTTTACAATATCCCCACAAACCCTGAGTGTCCTCAGTAATAGATTGCTGCTATCGTAGGGTTGCCACAATGCCACCCGTCCCGTAAAATATGGGATTTAACCCTCTGAGCCCGGTGAACGTGCCGGCACGTTCTCTGGATTTTTTTCCTCATGACAGCAAAAACTACTTAAACTCCGTCATTTTTGGCCATACAGATTAATGTAAGATATCATTATAAAATATAAAGGGTCTACTTTTATTTGTATACACTCACAATAACAACAAAACCTTGTGTTTTTGTTAAATAAAGAAAATAAACAGGGTGCACTTTCAGCTCTGTCTTCGCGAGAAACTTTCTGAAACGTGTTTGAATAATGAACTGAAACTCAATGGTGTAAAATGGTGTATAACTCTTAATTGTATGTGCAAAATTGATGGAGTATTTTGAGTCTCTTTCATACTGATAAGAAAAAAAGCAAGGTGGTATCGCCGGCGCGACCAGCCGACCTCTGAGTGTTAACTAGGCCTAGGTCTTTTTGAATTCGTTATGGACCAAGCGTGTTCATATTATTAACGTCTTGACGCTGTTTTATTTTCCATCCCATCACACGGGGAATATAAACACTGAACTCTGTGTAAATCTGCAATAATTGATAAGTTTAACTGTCCCCAGACTTTATGAAGGTCTGTGTTAAAAATGTTTAGGCCAACCATCTGTTCCTGTCAATTCCTGGACTCTATTTCCCATTATCCTCCCTGCCAATCACATGCACACTCCACAATAATCACCTGAATATTGACTGCTCCCATTCGGACTACGTTTCCCATAGGCCCTCATTCCTGGGACTGATTACGCACACACCTGCACCTCATCACACCCACACTATTTAAGCCACACACACACACTCACCGCGAAGTCTTGATTTGCCCCGGTGATCATTACTAAGCGTTTTCTTGTGGACTGTTTCCTTGTTACCGTTGGATTGTTTATTCGTTGTGATTCTCTGCTGCCTGCCCTGAACCTTGCCTGTGTACTGGACTGTGTTTGTTTGCTGCCTGCCCTGATCTCCGCCTGTGACCCGATACTGTTTGTCTGCCTCCTGCCTCGACCATTGCCTGTCCCGTTTATGTCTTTGCCTTTGCCCCTGTCTGCCTTGGTGACTATTCTCAATAAAGCTGCAAATGGATCCCCGCTCTGCCGTCCCTTCGTTACATTAATAAAAAGCGATCAACAATTTCTGAATTCATGGACACTTTATTTTATTTTTCGGCATGTTATGTGCAAAACTCCCGTGTATGGGAATAAATGTTTCAATGTGCATGCTTGACCTGTTGAAATACATCAGTAAATTATTAAATGCTGTTTCAAACTAGTGATCGACCGATTTTTTTTTATTTATTTTTTTTAATTTTTTTTTTAGAACCGATACTGATAATTTGTGTTTATGTGCCCGATAACCGATATGCAGAACCAATATTTATTTACTGTTATACTTCTGTTTTTGACACGATTACAACACCACTGAACTGAACAAACCATTTTATTTATAACAATCACTCCCTCTTTGTATAGAAAACAAAACAAATCTTATTTATACACCAATAAATAGAGGGGTCTGAAAGTGCAAAAAATAAAAAAGTGCACTGTTACTAAACTGTTTTTGTTGAAAATTAGTAGTCTTTCATGTTAATTTTAATCTTCATATTACAAAAATAATTTTATTTATAAAAAGCATCAGCAGCAACACTAATGTTAACAATAAGCAAAATAAATGTAGAATGTCTAATGTTTTCAAATGGAGAAAATAAATTAAAGACAGGAGTCATATCAACTTTGCAGAAATGTAATACTTCATTTTATACCTTGGTCTGTTTAAATACTCGATTCTGATTGGCTGGAAGGTGTGCAGTAAAACCGTTTAATGCACAGGTAGTTCCAGTCAGTTTGATTACAGATCGAAATTAATCTGCCACTATAAACATTGGTAACCATAGTAACACAGTTACACTTGCAAACAGAGTGAGAGACATATGAAAATGTTTATTTATGTAGGCTAAATGGATGATTTTTGCATATCGTTTAATTTGTACGGTAAATATGGCAATTTTGAGAAATGGGCCCAGGCACAAGACGAAAAAGAAGACTTCGAGGAGACGTTGAATGACAAAAAGCGGCACAAAGAATTAACACCGACAGATCTAGATAAGATAGAAGACGACAAAGATGAGGTCAATACGAAAAAGACAACTAAATGGGCAGTTAACACTTTCAGTGACTTTTTGCGCCAAAGACAGAACAATTGTGATGTCGAGACCTACTCTGCTTCTCTTTTAAATGAGACTTTGTGGGAGTTTTATGCCTCTGTTCAGTCTACCGCTGGACGTGAATACAGCGTTGCAAGTTTGATGTGTCTCAGAGCAGGTATTAACTGTCACATTACAAAATACAACATCATAAGTGATAAAGACTTCAAGTCAACATAAAATAACCAAGGTATAAGCGGGATAATCCACGGCTAGCCATGCATTAAAGGATTTTAATGCACGACGTAGAGGCGAAGAACCACCCGACGCAAAGCGGAGTATCCCTTACTTAAACTACAGTTTTAGTAGATTTATAAGCTGTTTAATAGGCTAAAGAGTGAAGAATAATTCACTGGATAATGTTAAATAACTGAATAATATTCTCTGGAATATTGGAATATAACAAACAAAACATTGTATTTTATTGCATTTCTCAACTGGTATGTTATCAGAATTATTAATAATGTTTTTGTCGTTCTAGATTATGAAACATCTGCTGACAAAGTGCTGTTTATCTATGCATTTACACAGAACTATACTCAATCTGCGATCGCTCGCGGAAATAATTTCCATAGAGTTGTTTACTTGGGTGTTTATTAGCTAATTAATGGTTTATGGGTAAAAATGGGTAAAAGTTTATATAATTACGGTCTTTTAAACAAGTGAATCTTGTTAAAAGTTACATGCGGTGGCCGTGGAGCATTTCCTGAGCATCAACCCGCTGAGTGAACAGCAAAATGCAGACGACTTCACGAGACCAATGATGAGCACAGACAACAGAGAGAGAATTAAATTCAGTGCTTTTATTTCCAAAATGTGCTCATTCATGGCTGTATTATTTAATTCATGCGAAGTTACATCTTCATTGTGACAGGACTTGACGGATTATCTTACGTGACTCCATGAGCTTGTCTCTATTTCTTAGAGACAAGCTGCATAAACTAGCTACATTTCAGGCATTTATGTAACACATCTAATTTGTGCATTAATGGCTGCTATGTTAAATAAAGTTTACTAATTACATCAAAGCAGGTAAGTATACTTTACCTGTGCATGCCATTGTCTCATCTCCCCTCAGATGCTCTGTAATGGCGATCCTGCACGCAATTCTCAAAACACCCACAAGATGGCGGCGTTTATCTGTAAATCCAATATTACAAAACCAATATCCGATTATGGTAAAATGCTTAAATATCGGGGGAAATATTGGTAAATTTAGAGTTTAGAACGGAGTTATATTTGGTGCTTTATTGGCCTTGAACGGTTAAATATACATATGTGTATCGTGTATGTATCAAAATGCCCATCTTTGCAAGTATCCTTGTGTAAACAGTCATTTAAACGCACTTGTTACAGTATAATGGACCCGGGCAGCTGCAAAGTTACGATGCTCAAAGTTCAAAGCAAAGGGAGATATTTTCTTTTAAAGAATTATCTGTTTAAGGATTACAACAAACGGCTGGTAGGGACTACAGCGAGCTTCTTCCCTGGTTGGTGACATCACTAACCCTAAAATTTACATAAACCCTGCCCCCGAGAACACACAGCAAAGGGGTGAGGCCATGTTATTTCAATACAGTACATAACACAAATGCAATAACATCTCATAAAAGCAAGATGCAAACATAAGTTATAAACGTAATTAAACTAAGCTATACCTGTTCTATCTTCATGCAGCATATATTCTCTGGCTCTGTAGGATCTTACAACAGTTCCCACACGAGCGATTTATAGATTATCATGACAGAATATGCTAATCAATGATTTTAAGATATCCCAGCTACATAAATTAAGGAACTAACCACTCAGAAAGGTCCTGTTGCATTCTACATGTTGTTACTTCTTGAGTCTCTCCATCATTGTCCGTCTTCGGTTTGAACATAAAAGGCTGAACAGTTTATGACATTTTCAGTGAGTCTTCGTGAGGTATTCTGCACTGCTAACACTATGTGCTAACACAAGCTCTTGAAACCTCGCCCTCTGCTTAGGAGCAGCAGTTCATTTGCATTTAAAGGGACACACACAAAAACGGAGCGTTTTTGCTCACCCTCAAAAAGTGACAAATTTAACATGCTATAAAAAATTATCTTGGGGGTATTTTGAGCTAAAACTTCACATACACACTCTGGGGACATCAGAGACTTATTTTACATCTTGTAAAAATGGCATTATACCACCCCTTTAAAGTTGTTGGTGTTGTTTTCACCAAATCTAACATTTCTAGCGTAATTTTTGTCTCGTGTCTCGTGTTTTTGTCACCTTTTTCACCCCTGATGAGTTTGCACCCCTGACACCTTTATATATAACATTAGTTATCTGATCATTTCCTGATGTGCACTCTTCAAAACTTTGTAAGAACAGTGCTAATGCGTTTCCATGACCACATATGCCATGTTCTCCAGCAGAAACTAAGGAGTGTTAAATGTTCTCTTTATACCTTAAACTGTGAAGTAGATAACAATGTTTGCGTTTGTGTTTCCAAATACTGCTTTCTGCAAAAACCCTGAAATATGCTGTTTTCATAAGAGCATGTAAAACATCTTCAGATTATCTTCAGGTCATCTTGCTATCTCAATATGTGTATCAGTGTTAGAATAGGCCGTTAAAACCTATATCTGTGGACCACTTTTATCAAGAATTAAGTATCTCATGTGTATATATAAACAACTGAACCATTGTCCACGTATGCCATTCAGGTTCCTGCTCCAAAAAGAGGTGAAATCGTTCGACAGATTGGAGAGGCTTTAAGAAGGAAGATCAAAGCTCTCGGCAGCTTGGTAAGATTGCATTAAAATGACTGTAACGATCCACATAAATGAATGATGGCACAGCATTGTGATGAGTGTGTTGTGTGCAGGTGTCTCTGGAAATGGGCAAGATCTTTGTGGAGGGTGTTGGTGAGGTGCAGGAGTATGTGGACGTGTGTGACTATGCTGTAGGGCTGTCACGTATGATCGGCGGACCAATTTTACCTTCTGAAAGTAAGTTCACTTCACATTATTCATGCATATAAACAGGGCTGTGGTTGTATTAAAATAAATTCAGACACTGAGTGTTTTTTACTTGTGGTTTGAGGGCCGGGTCATGCACTGATCGAGCAGTGGAATCCTGTTGGCTTGGTAGGAATCATCACTGCCTTTAACTTTCCTGTGGCTGTATATGGCTGGAACAACGCCATCGCTCTCATCTGCGGCAACGTCTGTCTTTGGTTAGACCTTGTGTTTCTCATCGGGTGTCAACTGGATGCAGGATGTATAATAATTGCATTTAATGTGCAGGTAATGACTTAAAATTCTTTTCTTCACAGGAAAGGAGCTCCGACAACACCCCTCACAAGCGTTGCCATTACAAAGTACGTCATTTACATGTATTTGTCCCTCCCCTCCCCAAATTCTTATTTCACATGTATTTCAGAGTGAAACGTCTTATTAAAAAAAAAAGGTGGGACTTGATTTTATCCACTGGTAAGGATTGACTGGATTGTGAGACGTTTGGCATTCTGAAATGGAGGCAGATCTAAAAGCAACTGGCTGAAATGCAGCACAGCATTGCATACGTCAGCATATCACATGAAGAGCAAGTTCAGGCATTTTGAATAAAGTTTAAATAAAGTCAAAAAAATTTTAATTGTTTGTAATAAGACAATTATGTTTTCTTGCTGCCCCTCAAAGAGAAAGTGTTTGAGTGTGCTTAAAGGTGATGTAAAATTAGGGGTGGCAAGTAAGTATAATTTATTACATAAATTAATTACATGATGTAGTGATTGATTAATCGAATTAATCGCAAATTAATTGCACATCAAATTTGGCTGAGAAATTACCCACAAAAGATCATTTAAAGTCATTGTTGTGTAAAGCATCAAATAGACATTACAAAAAATAACTTGAGCAAAACGGCTGATTAATTTAAGAGTGAAGTAAATGGTTCTCTTTGTGAATGGTCCATTGAATCAGGCTGAAGCGGCGCTGCATAGACCGATCAGTGTATGACATCAAAGTACCACGAGAGCGATTAGAGAGTCAGAGGGCTTTGTATGCTTTTAAATCGCTCTCGCGGTACTTTGATGTCATACAACGACCGGTCTGTGCAGTGCCGCTTCAAGTCCAACAAGCCTAATGGTTCACCCGATTCGTTCATTGCGCTAATTCAGAAATGAAATGCCGCTGTGTGTTGCTTGGAGACAAACAGTTCTGCTTTGTCTTTATATTTTCATTGGCAAAATTGAGCAAAACAGACAATAATGTGTCTAAAATAACACAATATTAACTTCTTATTTATTGAACTGCTGTATAAATTCAGTATCACATTTGCACTTGTGCTGTTCTGGACAGAAAAACAACACTCGTGTGATATAGCTTAACTGTATCATATGATGTAAATATGAGACAACTCAAACTGGGGCATTTTTGGCCCCATATCTTGAATTTTACAGACATTCTAACTACATTCTCTAGGCTCCATCACGCAGTAAGTTGTTGCCCTGCAACGGATCTGAGCAGTCACCTCAGATCTGTCAATCTCTTCACAGCTCAACCTGTAGCGAGAGTTTGGGTCATGGCTTAGGGGTGCAACTGATCACAAAACTCATGGTTCGAATTAGAGGTCGACCAATTGATCGGCCAGCCGATATATCGGGCCGATTTTTGGCTTTTTTTTTTTATTAATCGGCATCGGCTGATTGTGCTGCAAATTAGGCCGATTAATAGGAAGGCGCGATTGCCATTCCACCGGCATAAAGGACCAGTTATACTTCATTTTCCGTGTTCCACTGCATCTCTCACACAGTTGAGCACGCGAGCCTTTCAAAGTATACTCCTTTGTCCGTGAGCGCGGAAAAACGGATTTAGTGGACTGCTGTTTTGAAGCTCTCAAGTCACTCACACATACCCTGTTGTACACGTGGATTGTCCTGCACGCTGATGGGGTGTGCGAGCCTTTAACCAGCTGTAGTTTAGGCTACAGGTAGGTGTGGGTACCAAAACCTGGTAACGAGCCCAGCGGCTAAATTATTATACAAGCCTGCGTTGTATAGATAAACTCTGACGTTATCAATTCTGTTTCTGTACGTTACTGGAGAATTTCTCTCCCTCTGAGGCTGCGTGTGAGACCAACAGAGTGTGAGCAACTCACACTCTGCAGCCCTGCCTTGTTGACACACAGCTTCAACTAACCTCTACCTCTAGTCGACCTCTAGTTCGAATCATATTATGGTTTTTGAGCAGATTGGATAATTTTTCAAATAAAAGAACCCTCTGCTTTCCATTTGTTACTTAAAGAACACTTTAAGTACTTATTCGGTACCACACAAAAATTTAGCTTAACTAATAAAGTTCAAACATTATTAAAGCAAGTGAACAGTCAGTAATAAAATAAGAATTAGTATTAAAATACAGAAATGTAATAAGTATAAAATAACACTGCATAGTGTTCACTGTATAAATTAAATGTAGATTTAATCTTCATTAAAGCTGTTTTGTTGTTTGATTAATATTAATGACAGACAGCAGCAGGTAGGCTATATTAAGCTGCTGTCACTTTACGACCAAATGAACGGATCCAAAATAATGATACACAACTTATTTCCTTCTCAACTGTTTATGTTCACTTAAGACATAACCAACGTTTTACAAGAATACTTGCCGAGATGGGTATTTTGAGATTTTGTGTATGTGTCTGTTCAAGAATCTTTGTGTGTGCTCACAGTAAACAGTGCACGGGTACCGATTTGAGTTCTCTTTCACCTCTTCTTGCGCTTAAATGGTTTAAAATTGCTTGACTGTTTAAATTGGCATGACTTAGAAACACATGCAAATTATAAAATTTCACTCTATGATCAAACTTTACAACTAATCCAGGCAAAACATCATTACATGTTCAATGTGTTAACGGACATAAAGTTTTTACTATGCTGTAGAGAAATGATGGTTATAATATCACATATAAAATGTAAGAGAGGTTTAAAATAAAAAGTTACTACTGTGAAACGTAAAGTTGTGCTTGCTAAAGTGATTCAGGCTGATCAGCATGTTCTTCTTGACTATCATTGCCGATCTTGGGCTTGAAATATGGCAAAAATGTATGCCATAGTTGGTGTAATTACAGTAGTATTTAAAGCGCCTCAAAAAGCCATCAGTCATGGTAAGGGGCATTGCATTTCCGACACACGCTCTAAATGGTAGGCCAATCATAACAGACTGATGCCGGCTGACCAATCAGAGCAGACAAAAAAAAAAAAGAGCATTAGAAGAGCAGTAGACCCCCTAATCAAAATTATGAACCTGTAAATGAGCATAATAGGGGCACTTTAAAATAAGCAGAAACTGTTATATATTCAATAATGTGTGATACATTTAAAAAATACTGATAACAGATAATGTATTGTGTGTCCCTAATTTTGATGAATTCTTAGCTTGTGGTTTTGAGTTTCAGCTCTTGGGTTTGTAGTGTTTTCTCTCTTATATCCGGACCCTGTTTTTTATTTATTTATTTTCATGTTCTTGTGTAGGATTGTAGCTGAGGTGTTGGAGCACAACCATCTTCCTGGTGCGATTTGTTCTATGACGTGCGGTGGCGCTGACATTGGGTATGTGACAAATACATTAAACTGAAAGAAAGCACTAAAGCACATTTGTACTCTTATAAGTTTAGCACTTCACAGTCACATATGTCCAGTTGATACATCATGAACATTTAGACAGTTATTCTGATACCATACTCTTACTGTACAGAGAAAGGCATTTAGTCGTGTGTGTGTGTGTGTGTGTTTAAACAGCACAGCCATGGCAAAAGATGAGCGAGTGGGTCTACTGTCCTTCACAGGCAGCACTCATGTGGGCAAAAAGGTGGCCATGATGGTACAAGAGCGGTTCGGTGAGTTTTATTCTTTTTATATCACATATCAAATCATACAATATTATACACTCACATGGAACAGGATAGGCAAAGGACCTAGAGCCCGGACTGAGGCACAGCTGCGGAAAATGTTGGAGCGCTGCCCGCAAGGCTATTGCTCCGAGACATGCATTTAGCTTTGACAGCAAATCCATCTTTCATCACTGAAAATTACTGTAATATAGGATCAAGTTTTGTGTTGCTAATTTGGAGTTACACTGTGGGGCTTCTGTTAGAATGCAGTTTTTTTTTTTTTTTTTTTTTGGTTCTCCATCTGCACTCTCTTTTATTCCTAGTTGCTTATAGGGGTGAAAATCTTTTGGTACCTCACGATTAGATTCAAATCGATTCTTGAGGTCATGATTTTAAATTAAATTTTGATTCCATATATGCATAGATTTGATTCTAGTTTACTGTTTTGTTACTTTTCCTATTTGACTGCGGTAGACAATTTAATAGGTCTTGAAGAAAAAAATTCCCACTGAATTAAATGTGAACCTTGAAATTTATTTAGTTTTTTTTTTTCTCATGTTAGTCAACCCAATATTATAAAACAAATACTATTTAAGCAGACTGCATTCATTACACACATGACTGGCAGTCTTCTGTAATAAAGCAAGGCAGTTAATTTTATTTTTTATAATAAAAATAGGAACAAAGCTAATTACAAACAGTAAGACAAATACAATAGAACAAAATACACAAATTAAACTTTTAAAAAAGTTTTTCAGGTACAGTAGCCTAGGTTTATTGAACATGTAAGAAATACTAATCAAATGTAAAAATAAAACATTGTATAGTCCTCACTGTATGAATTAAATATAAATCGATTCATATTAAATATAGAAAAGTGATTCAGTAAAAAACAGTGAAGTTTAATTTTTTTCTATTAACATTAATGAAACAGACGGTAACAGTTTGAGGCTGCTGTCCTTTTAAGGATGAATGCACAGATCTAATATACTACAACATAGCCCTGCTCCTGGGGACCCATTATCCTGAAGAGTTTAGCTCCAACCTAAACAAACACACCTGAAGCAGCTAATTAAGCCTTCAGGATCATGTGAAAATACACAGGCAGGTGTGCTGAGTGCTGAAGCAGGTTGGAAATAAACTTTGCAGGACAGTGGGTCCCCAGGAGCAGGGTTGAAGACCTCTGAAATATACTGTTACACATCAGATTTTCTCCTGTTTACGTTCACGTAGGACATAACAGACTGCTTATGGGTCAAAGACGAATAGGTGGTTTCAAGCATCAAAAAGTGTAATACAGCTTTAAATTTAGGTTTTTCCCATACATTAGAATGTGCTTTGTTTAATTTTATATTTTTCTGAGCAAAAAATAATGACTAATACATTTTTACCATGATTTAAAGAAAACACCCACTAAAACGTCATTCAATGTAACAATATTTATATATCAAAAAATCATGTTAGGCATATTTAACACCCTGGAGTCGGCGGTATCGCCAGCGATACCACCTCGGTTTTTTTCTTATCAGTGTAAAAGAGACTAAAAATACTCTGTCAATTTTGGATATATCAGTTAAGAGCTATATACCATTCTAATCTGTGAAATGTCGTCTTTTATTTGTGTACACTCAGAGTAAAAACAAAACATTGTGCTTTTTGCAAAGTAAAGAGAACTAACATGATGCGCGAGCCGCAGTCTCTCTCTGAATGAAGTCCAATCTGATAGTTCTCAGAAAATAAACTGTGACGTAGTGAATACTAATGACACAAAAATGAGACTTATATCTAAAGAAACGTTGAAATGTCAGGTTTTAAATCATGTAAGTCAAATCGAAAACAAATATTGTCTGTTTATGTAATCTGTATGAAAAGAGAGACATGTCAGTAGTTTGCGGCTCAGCTCATTATCCGCTAATGCGGCCACACCCACGGACCGTTCGCGCTATTCAGACGCAAATTCTGAGGCGATCGATGCAACAGAGTGAACGCCTGCGTCAGCTCGGAAAAAGGCATCAAGTTTAGTCAGTTTCATGTACTTTTCATCGTTTTGAGAGGCGGTGAGGAATAATTCTAAAAGGATTTACCTCAGTGGAAGAGCTGGTTTCACTTTCATTTCGAGGATCAACTCAAGCCGATGATTGTGAAAGGTAAGTTGTTTCTATTCTCAAATTCTTTATTCTAATCGCAATATAGTGTCTGTGAATATTAAACCGCAAAAAAAACTGTTTTAATATGAATTCTGCAAGTTTTGTGTCTCAGTGTGAATTAATGGGGCAGATTGACGCGGGGTTTTGTTTACTACACAACTTAGTAAACTGCCATAGCTATTCCCAAACTATATTGCTATACTGAGATGAGTGAAATACCATATAGGTAATATGAATGTTTAGACACTTTGCATCACAGAAATACATTATTTTTAAATTGTAATAATATTTCACAGTATTGCTGTTTTTTTTCTGTATTTTTATCAAATAAATGCAGGCTTGATGATCATGAGACTTCTTTCAAAAACATTAAAAATATCTGTTATCAGCATGCTCACAGAGGGTTTTTTCTTTTATCTCACAGATTTGAGAATCATAGTGACCAGATATTGGCCCACACTGGACATTCTGAAAGAATATAATGGTGAGATCACTGACGGGAAGCAGGAAAGGTTTTTTTTTTCTCTCCAGTGCAGAAACACCAAACACCTTGGAATGCCAGGTAAGTGACGTTCACAGGATTTATTTCCAGGTAAATCTGTATACTCAAAATGTGCCCTCATTTATTCAAAATGTGTCTCATTTATATTGTTAACTATATTCTGAATAAACTACCAAAAAAAAAAAACTACTTTGTACTTAGATTTTTTTAGTGTCTTCTCACATAGCCTACCTGACTGAAAGGGGTCATTATGCGGGTCGTTGTCTTCTCAGGTGTGAATCACAGCATTATTCATGAAGATTCACGCCTCCCACATACTGTCTTTCTTGACAAGAAGTGTCTTACAATATTTAAATCAATATATTGTTTTATATGAACGAGTAGGCAGGATAATTTTTACATCCTTTTGAAGCAAAAATTCTAGTCTACAACCTCCAATACCCAGAAGTCTTGTGAACACATATTTAATATTTATTTTATGACTATATTTCAGTGACTTAAGTTTTTTGTTTTTTCAATAACCACGCATAACAGTTATTCTCTCAAATACAAACATGTACATACATGTTGCTCACATATTATGGTAGTCTAGTACGTGCTGAATACAGTGTAATGACACTTTTGCCATTATTATGTTTATAAGCAACTGAAAAAAGCACAAATGTCAGGGCATGTCAAAACTTCTCCAGGGCCCCAAAAATCCTCAGACCCCAGAGGGTTAAACAATAATGATGTGGTGACACATTAAAAGACTCTATTTAAGCATCACAGTGCAGCAATCAAATACTTATTTTAATTTTTTAAATCTTTTTACTTTGGACTGTCCTTCAAACCACTAGGTTTTACACATTTGTCAACCAGAAGTTTTTGTAAGGAAGTGAAAATCATTTAAAATATAATAAAATTTAATATGATCACATTGTTTTATATATTTTAATAAGTACAGGTCAAAATAAGTATATTGTTTAATTTTTACACACACACACACACACACACACATATATATATATATATATATATCTATCAGTGCTTCCCACACATAGACTTTTATTAACAATAATATTAATATTAACAGCTGCCCAAGTATATTTGGTGACGCATTTTTAAATGCCTATTGCCCGCCGTGCACAGTTGCTGTGAAGCCACTGGGGTGGCGGTGCCACCGGGCTTGGGCCCGCCATCGCTGCTTGCAGCTATATTTAGGCCCCAAGCCACTAAGGCGCATGGCCCTATTGTTTTTCTAAGGATTATTATTATTATTATTTTTTTATTATTTTTTTCCCCGTCATCCGGGGCTTTTTGGGGGCCTTAACATGCTCAAAAACTCTTGAAAATTGGCACACACATTGGAATCTGCGGCCATTAGGACGCCGCAGAGGCTGGTACCCGGGCGTGGCAGGGGGACTTGACAGCGCCCCCTTGAAAGAAGTCCTAAAACTTGGTCCATATATCAAACACGCTTGCACGTATTAGTATGAAACTCGGTACACATAGACCTCATCGGGCCTAACAACTTTCGTGCTCTAAGTTATACGCCACCCCAACAGGAAGTCGGCTATTACGGGTTGTTTGAAAAACACATGCTCTGGAATTTGATATACTCCTCCTAGGCGATTCATCCGATCACCACCAAACTCGGTCAGCGTGAAGTCAAGACATTGAGGATGTAAAATTGCCAGCGGATTTTTGATATCTCGAACGGTTTGGCCGTGGCGAGGCAACAAATTTATGCTGAGAAAAGGTACACGGGAAGTGTGTTATAACTTATGCATACATTGATTGATTTTTATGAAACTTTAGCTGTGTGTTTGTTGTAGGAGTCCGATCACATGGATGTGACTATTGTGAGTCAAAGTTATAGTGCCACCAACTGGCAGCAGGAAGTGTGTCACTTTCAAAATGCTTTGAGATCACCCTCTTTTTTTTTTTTACCCGATTTCCTTCAAACTTCATCACAGTAACGTCAAAACATGGCAGATGTAGACCTGTGAATGTATTTGTGATATCTTAAATATTGTTGCCATGGCAGCATGTCAAACTTTAATAATATTCTTTAGTGTTTTTGAGGCTCTTAACATGCTTCAAATTGCATGAAACTCGACACACACATCAATGTTGTCGACCAGTAGACATGGACAAAGCCTTAGAAATGGGCGTGGTGGAGGGGCTCAGTAGCACCACCTTTTGACAAAAGTGGGGGGGTTATTTTTACCTACACTCACCAAACTCAGTACACATATTGTTCTCATCAAGCCGGACAATTTTCTAATATACATTCATTAGCTCCGACCAACAGGAAGTCAGCTATTTTGGTTTGAATGTGGATTTTTTGAAAAAACTGGCTATGAATTTTATACTACTTCTCCTACAGGGTTTAATACAATCTACACCAAACTTTTTTAACTTGGTGCTAAGACATTGAAGTTGTTTAATTGCAAACGGATGTTGTATATCTCAAACGGTTTGGCCGTGGCGAGGGAACGAATTTATGGCGAGAAAAGGGAAACAGAAAGAGTTATAACTTCTGCATACATTAATTGATTTTGATGAAACTTCGGCTGTGTGTTCGTTGTACAAGGCTGATCACATGGATGTGACTATTGTGAGTCAAAATTATAGCGCCACCAACTGGCAGCAGGAAGTGTGTCACTTTCAACATACTTTGAGATCACCCTCTTATTTTTACCCGATTTGCTTCAAACTTCATCAGAATAATGTCAAAACATGGCAGATGTAGACCTTTGAAAAGAATCGTGATATCTCAAACACTGTTGCCTTGGCAACCCATCAAACTTTAATATTCGTTTTAGATTCTTTTGAGACTCTTAGCATGCTTCAAATGGCATGAAACTCGACACACATCAGGATTGTTATCCAGTAGACATGGGCAAAGCCTTAGAAACAGGTGGGGAGGAGGGGCTTTATAGCGCAACCTTAAAGTGCAGTAAATGTGGAGTGAATTTGACATAGTCCTTTGATGTTTAACCGTTTTAAATGCCTATTGCCCACTGTGCACAGTTGCCCTGAAGCCACCGGGGTGGCGGTGCCACCGGGCTTGGGCCCACCATCACTGCTTGCAGCTATATTATTATTATTATTATTATTATTAAATTATTATTTTATTTATTTTTTTTCCGCTTTTTGGGGGCCTTAACATGCTCAAAAACCTCTTGAAAATTGGCACACACATTGGAATCTGCGGCCATTAGGACGCTGTAGAGGCTGGTACCCAGGCGTGGCAGGGGGGCTCGACAGCGCCAACCTGAATGAAGTCCAAAAACTTGGTCCATATATCAAACACGCTTGCACGCTTGCAAGTTGGCCTAACAACTTTCGTTATACACCACCCCAACAGGAAGTCGGCTATTACGGGTTGTTTGAAAAACGCATGCTCTGGAATTTGATATACTCTTCCTAGGCGATTAATCCGATCACCACCAAACTCGGTCAGCATGAAGTCAAGACATTGAGGATGTAAAATTGCCTGCGTGGAGGCGTGAATCATCATGAATAATGGGTGATTTACACCTGAGAAGACAAAAGAATCGCATAAAGAACCTCTAATGAGCTGCATATTAATGAGGCCTTTCAGTCAGGTAGGCTGTGAAAAAAAACCCTCTGTGATCATGTCTCAAGCTCATCATGGTGTATATCAAACATACAGAAAAAACAGCAATACTGTGAAATATTATTACAATTTAAAATAATGGTATTCTATTATATACTTTAAAAAATAATGTATTTCTGTGATGCAAAGCGTCTGAACATTCATGTTACCTCTATGGCATTTCATATAGTCTTTTAGCTTAAAAGCATGCACATTTGGAGAAATATTGATGGATTCTCATATGTTTATGTCAATTTTCTATACAGAGGAGTAATATTTATTCAATATTTATTGTCATCACTGTGAGCGCTGGATACTGTTTTCAATTCATACTCGCAGCCGGAGGGCGCTCTGTACACCTTTAGTTCACAAATTACTCTAAAGAAGAACAGGACATTCAGGAACTAACGGCATGTCTTCCAGAGATCGCTAACCATGGCTTTAACATCCAGATAAACACTTTTCAAGACAATAAATGCACGATTGAGGTGATGTATACATGTATTGCCTCAGAATTTGCGTCTGAATAGCGCTCGCTCCGTGGGCGTGGCCGCATTAGCGGATAATGAGCTGAATCACGGACTTCTGACATGTCTCTTTTCATACAGATTACATAAACACAGAATATTTGTTTTCGATTTGACTTACACGATTTAAAACCTGACATTTCAACGTTTTTTGAGACATAAGTCTCATTTTTGTGTCATTAGTATTCACTAAGTTACAGTTCATTTTCTGAAAACTATCAGATTAAACTTCGTTCAGAGGGAGACGAGAGATCACGCATCATGTTAGTTTTCTTTATTTTGCAAAAAGCACATCATTTTGTTTTTACTCTGAGTGTACACAAATAAAAGAAGATATTCCACAAATTTTAATGGTGTATAACTCTTAATTATATGTGCAACATTGATGGAGTATTTTGAGTCTGTTTCACACTGGTAAGAAAAAAACCGAGGTGGTATCGCCGGCGTGACCGCCGACCCGAGGGAGTTAAGACCAATAAAAGAAAGGATTTTTAGAAATCTTGGCCAACTGAAAAGTATGAACATGAAAAGTATGAGCATGTACAGCACTCACTACTTAGTTGGGGCTCCTTTTGCCTGAATTACTGCAGCAATGCGGCGTGGCATGGAGTCGATCAGTCTGTGGCACTGCTCAGGTGTTATAAGAGCCCAGGTTGCTCTGATAGTGGCCTTCAGCTCTTCTGCGTTGTTGGGTCTGGCATATCGCATCTTCCTCTTCACAATACCCCATAGATTTTCTATGGGGTTAAGGTCAGGCGAGTTTGCTGGCTAATTAAGAACAGGGATACCATGGTCCTTAAACCAGGTAGCTGGTAGCTTTGGTGGTGAAACTGGTAGCTTTGGCACTGTGTGCGCAGGTGCCAAGTCCTGTTGGAAAATGAAATCTGCATCTCCATAAAGTTGGTCAGCAGCAGGAAGCATGAAGTGCTCTAAAACTTCCTGGTATACGGCTGCGTTGACCTTGGACCTCAGAAAACAGAGTGGACCAACACCAGCAGATGACATGGCACCCCAAACCATCACTGACTGTGGAAACTTTACACTGGACCTCAAGCAACGTGGATTGTGTGCCTCTCCTCTCTTCCTCCAGACTCTGGGGCCCTGATTTCCAAAGGAAATGCAAAATTTACTTTCATCAGAGAACATAACTTTGGACTACTTTGGATCATCCACTGTGAGGGCCTCATCGACATGACAGCCACGACACAGTTCCTCAACAACCGTCCATACCGCCGTGATGAATACGATCCTCAATTGGATGGAACTGGAATAAATACTTTGAATGTTGCGATCCTTTCGGACTTATGATAGCTACCTGAATCGTAACAAAGCACTGTTGGTCAGAGGAGAACTGGCCCCCGACTAAGCCTGGTTTCTCCCAAGGTTTTTTTCTCCATTTAAACACCTATTTGCCACTTGTCTGCCACCTGATGTCACCTGATGGAGTTTGGGTTCCTTGCCGCTGTCGCCTTTGGCTTGCTTAGTTGGGGACACTTGACATTTGACTTGACATTTGATATTCAACAGTGCTTTGATCTGCCTGCATTGACACTATTCTTTTAAGAGCTGCTGTGCAGCCAAATAATGTACCAGTTATCAATGTAAAGCTGCTTTGACACAATCTACATTGTAAAAAGCGCTATATAAATAAAGGTGACTTGACTTGACTTGACTTGACTACTCAGCAGCAGTCCAGTCCTTTTTGTCTTTAGCCCAGGCGAGATGCTTCTGACGCTGTCTGTTGTTCAAGAGTGGCTTGACACAAGGAATGCAACAGCTGAAACCCATGTCTTGCATACGTCTGTGCGTAGTGGTTCTTGAAGCACTGACTCCAGCTGCAGTCCACTCTTTGTGAATCTCCTCCACATTTTTGAATGGGTTTTGTTTCACAATCCTCTCCAGGGTGCGGTTATCCCTATTGCTTGTACACTTTTTTCTACCACATCTTTTCCTTCCCTTCACCTCTCTATTAATGTGCTTGGACACAGAGCTCTGTGAACAGCCAACCTCTTTTGCAATGACCTTTTGTGTCTTGCCCTCCTTGTGCAAGGTGTCAATGGTCGTCTTTTGGACAACAGTCAAGTCAGCAGTCTTCCCCATGATTGTGTAGCCTACAGAACTAGACTGAGAGACCATTTAAAGGCCTTTGCAGGTGTTTTGAGTTAATTAGCTGATTAGAGCGTGGCACCAGGTGTCTTCAATATTGAACCTTTTCACAATATTCTAATTTTCTGAGATACTGAATTTGGGATTTTCCTTAGTTGTCAGTTATAATCATCAAAATTAAAAGAAATAAACATTTGAAATATATCAGTCTGTGTGTAATGAATGAATATAATATACAAGTTTCACTTTTTTGGTGGAGGGTCTCAGTAGTGCCACCTTTTGACAAAAGTGCTTCTTCTCCGAAATGAATTGCATTTTTAAGGGCCTAAACATGCTCAAACTCATGAAACTTTGCACACGCATCAAAAGTGGTGAAAATTTACGTCTGTTATGGGTCTCAGAATTAGGCGTGGCAAAATGGCTTGATAGCGCCACCTACAAAATTTCAACGAAGTGCCCCTCGCACCACGTTTCACGTACAGGTATGAAATTCGGTAGACACATGTAACAGCCTAATACCTACAAAAAAGTCTCCTGGTGCAAAAACCAACAGGAAGTGAGATATTTTGGATTTTGTCTGCAAAATTTTTGCACTTTTTGCCATTTCCAGACGTTGTACTTTAACGAACTCCTCCTAGAGCTTTAATCAGATCAACGTCATATTTGGTCGGTCTAATCTGAAGGCCTTTGCGACATTAAATTGCGAAGATCTAGAGTTTTCGCTATAGGGCGTGTCCGTGGCGGCCTGACAAAGTCTGATGTTTCGCCATGAAAGAGGAAGCTGTTGTAACTTAGGTATACAATGTCCGATCTGTCCGAAACTTCACATGTGTGATAAGAGTCCTGGCCTAAAGACATCTATATGCCAATATTCAGTTAGTCATAGCGCCACCTGCTGGCAACAGGAAATGGCATGCTTTACACTGTAATTCACTCCCTGAAACACATTTTAATATGCCAAGAAGTTCCAAACATACTAGAAACATGTTAAGTCATGCAACACTTGGCTGAGTGCTAATGTTTGCGATTAACGACACGAAACAGGAAATTGTTGTAACTCAGGCATACAATGTCCGATCTGCTCCAAACTTCACCTGTTCGATAATAGTCCTGGCCTGAAGACATCAACATGGCAATATTCAGTTACGCTCAAAGTGCCACCTGTTGGCAGCAGAAAGTCTGGCACTTTGAAATGACTTTGCCATAATTTTCCTGTATTTACTCGCTTACATGCATGTTGTCCACTGCTCGAGAGCGCCCTCTTGAACGGGGTCTGAAAACTTGGTCAAACGCACTTGCACGTATTAGTATGAAACTCGGTACACACATAGACCTCATCGGGCCTAACAACGTTCGTGCTTATACGCCAGCTCAACAGGAAGTCAGCTATTATGGTTTGTTTGAAAAATGCATGCTCTGGAATTTGATATACTCCTCCTAGGTGATTAATCTGATCACCACCAAACTTGGTCAGCATGAAGTCAAGACATTGATGATGAAAAATTGCCAACAGTCACTGTCTGTGTATATATCTCTCTCTCTCTCCCCCCTCCCTGTTTGTGTGTGTATTACAGTCTTGATTAGTGGTCTTTAACACTTTTTCGCATTAAGGTTGGATTAGATTTCTCAGAGCACTGTGGAGTTTGCACAAATAACAGTATGTAATTTGCTCTACAATTTTTATAGGGGTTGTCTGAGAAAAAACACAGACATGTCAGAGTAGGATGATATTCTGCACTCATTTTAAATTGACTTATGATATTCTATGACATGAAAGTCATCTCAATTTAAACGATCTCACGGATGTGGCTGTTGTGGTTTGTGATCATAGGAGCATCAGCTGCTGCAGTAAATGTGGTTTGAATTTGACATAGTCCTTTTATGTTTAACTGTTTTAAATGCCCATTGCCTGCCATGCACAGTTGCCCTGTAGCCACCGGGGTGGCGGTGCCTCCGGGCTTTGGCCCATCATCGCTGCTTGCAGCTATATTTAGATATAGATATATATTTTTATTTTTTTTCCGTCATTCAGGGCTTTTTGGGGGCCTTAACATGCTCAAAAACTCTTAAAAATTGGCATACACATTGGAATCTGCGGCCATTAGGACGCCGCAGAGGCTGGTACCCGGGCGTGGCAGGGAGGCTCGACAGCGCCCCCTCGAAGAAAGTCCGAGAACTTGGTCCATATATCAAACACGCTTGCACGTATTAGTATGAAACTTGGTACACATATAGGTCTCATCGGGGCTAACAACTTTCGTGCTCTAAGTTATACGCCACCCCAACAGGAAGTCGGCTATTACGGGTTGTTTGAAAAACGCATGCTCTGGAATTTGATATACTCCTCCTAGGCGATTAATCCGATCACCACCAAACTCGGTCAGCATGAAGACAAGACATTGAGGATGTAAAATTGCCAGCGGATTTTTGATATCTCGAACGCTTTGGCCGTGGCAAGGCAATGAATTTATGGCGAGAAAAGGGTAAAAGGAAGTGTTATAACTTATATATACATTGATTGATTTTTATGAAACTTCAGCTGTGTGTTCGTTGTAGGAGTCCGATCACATGGATGTGACTATTGTGAGTCAAAGTTATAGTGCCACCAACTGGCAGTAGGAAGTGTCACTTTCAAAATGCTTTGAGATAACCCTTTTTTTTTTTTTTTTTTTACCCGATTTGCTTCAAACTTTATCACAATAATGTCAAAACATGGCAGATGTAGACCTGTGAATGTATTTGTGATATCTTAAATACTGTTGCCATGGCAACATGTCAAACTTTGATAATATTCTTTAGTGTTTTTGAGGCTCTTAACATGCTTCAAATTGCATGAAACTCGACACACACATCAATGTTGTCGACCAGTAGACATGGACAAAGCCTTAGAAACAGGCATGGTGGAGGGGCTCAGTAGCGCCACCTTTTGACAAAAGTGTGGGGGGGGGGGGGGGGGGTATTTTTACCTACAGTCACCAAACTCGGTACACACATTGTTCTCATTAAGCCGGACAACTTTCTAATTTACAGTCATTAGCTCCAACCAACAGGAAGTCAGATATTTTGGTTTGAATGTGGATTTTTCACTCTCTCTCTCTGTTGCATTAGCTTTACTACTAGATTATACTACTACTTATGGAGATAAGAAATAAAAAAAAAACGCCCTGTACAGGTATGATCAGCTGTTAGTCCATCTTGGCAGAGTCCGTCCCGTGTCTACATTTTAAAATAACGAACTTGAATGCGCAAAAGACGTGACATGTGAACGGCCACTAACTAGGTATTGGAAAGTCTCCCCTCGCTCTACACGTTTCGTACCTGCTCGTTCAGTGTGCGCGAGAACTGTTTACTCCCACTGACAATTCCACATGCTGCAAAGACACGCGGTGGATATTTCACAGACAAAGGCCTGGTGTGCGCGTGCGCGTGATCATGTTCCTATGGGGGTAGAATTGTAGCAAAATTCCAAATAAATAGATTATGATCCACAAATAAATGTAAAGATATTCACAAAAAATAATCATATGCACAAATGAATAGAATGAGATTCACAAATATATGTTAGGAGTTTCACAAAAATTGAATTCACAAATAAATAAAATGAGATTTGCTAATAAAAAACATTCACAAATATGTTTATATGTCACCAGCACAACTCTGTCTGCATTTATTTGTGAATCACCACCTGTACATTTGTGAATTGCATTCTGTGCATTTGTGGATCGCTGCAGGTATTTGTTGATCTCTTCCTGCGCATTTGTGAATCACCTCACGCATTTGTGGATTCTGAAACAATGCTAGCTTCACGACTGCAGACAAACCCACAAATAGGTCAACTCCACCCACCGACTACTCAAGCCAATCATATAACGGCCACGTTGCGCTGACCAATCGCAGCACACTCCCGCTACAACCAATCAAGTTTTGCTTTACAATCGGGAGCAGGAACAGACTCTGAAAGGAGCTCCGTATTATTCCACCATGGGCGAATTGAGTTCGAATTGAGCTGAAGTGCTGTTTGTGTTTAAAAAAACAAAACAAAAAAAAAACACCCCGTTTACAAAATGTAAACAGATATATCTTGGTAGCTAATGTACAATAAAACTTCATGAATCTCATCAATAAAGTTTCAGCCATCATTCGGACAGGGTCCGCTACACAAAATATTTTTGGAGTATATTCTTTATATTACCATCAGGATCAGTCAATCGGGATAAAGGCATGAATTATGATCATTCACAGATCCCCAGCTATAACACGTCTACCTGACGCGAGCGGCACGGCACGGCATGGCATGATGCAGCAAATAGAAGGCATTATAATCATTATAAACAAACGGATTACATTATTAGTGTCCATGTAAATGCAGCTTTACTGTCTACAAGCGGCACGGTGAGAAACGACGAGTCAGTGGCAGTAAACGGATGTCCCGTTCTACAGTAACTATAATACCACACTTGCACAATACCATGTATAATACCAAATATGAGCCTGAATGAGCATCAGTGATGTACCAGTACGAGCTTCGGCATCACTGCAGCTATGGTTTTGGATAATGGAAATAAAGAGGTTGCAATGCTGAAAAATACATTTTTTGTATTTATTTTGGATGCTGTAAATAACTTTTACAATAAAAAAACTATTAAGTCTGATTCATCTGAAATATTTGCGTGATCAAGTGTTTGACTGCTGGACATTTTACCTAATCTATAGGCTATGTAATTCAATAACCTGTCACATCGTAAAAAGTCTATATCTTCTCTACAAACAATGGTAATGTTAAAACGTTTAATTAATGTTTAAAATATTATTTAAGGGCCTGTTAATGTTTAATAGCTGGTTTGTTATGTGACGACAGTTTAATCTATTTTGCAAACTCGCATGTTTATCACAAGGTTAAATCCAGTTAGATAAGTTATTAGCTAATTATTGAGGCTTTCTGTTTAATCTTGAATAACTTGACACTTTCATGACGCATCTGCATCCAATATACCTTTGTTGTTCCCATAACAGAGAGCACTGTTTCTCTGGCATTTTTAAATGGCGCATAAAATATAATAGTTTGGCTTGGCTTGACACAGTCTAATGGTCCAACGAAATATAAATTCTAAACCTCTTTTTACTGTACCATTGTTTAAGAACCCTCTACTTCCTTTCTAAGCCAATGCAGGACGAGACCGCCCCCGATTGTAAAGCAAAATGTGATTGGTTGTAGCGAAAGTGTGCTGTAATTGGTCAGCGCAACGTGGCCGTTATCTGATTGGCTTGAGTAGTCGGTGGGTGGAGTCGACCTATTTGTGGATTTGTCTGAAGTCGTGATGCTAGAATTGTTTCAGAATCCACAAATGGTGGAGGTGATCCACAAATGCGCAGGAAGAGATCCACAAATGTGTGAGGTGATTCACAAATGCACAGAAAGCAATTCACAAATGTACAGGTGGTCATTCACAAATAAATGCAGGCAGAGTTGTGCTTGACATAAAAACATATTTGTGAATATGTTTTTTATTAGCAAATCTCATTTTATTTATTTGTGAATTCAGTTAATTTTTGTGAAACTCCTAATATATATTTGTGGATCTCATTCTATTCATTTGTGCATACAATTATTGTTTGTGAATATCTTTACATTTATTTGTGGATCATACGTTGCTGTTGCCCAGATGTGGGCCCGTTCTGCTTTATTCGTTTTGTTTATGGCTGACATGCGGCATTGGTATGGACTGCTTGTGGCCCAAATCTGGCAAACAGGAGTGGACCGCCCAAGTACCATCATTCCATGCCGTATGTGGGCCAAAGCAAGGTGTTGGATCTGGGCCAGAATTAAAATGAACTTTTGCCCAGATGTGGGCCAGTTCTGCTTCATTTGTTTTGTTCATGGCTGACATGCGGCATAACTGTGGCCCAAATCTGGCAAACAGGAGCGGACCACTCAAGTGCCGCATACCCCGTCCGTGTGCAGGCCAAATTTCAAGACACTGCATGTGCAACAGCGCATGCGCAAGCTGTACAGAAGAGTCCACTAGGTGGCCAAATTTCGAGACTGTGCATGTGCAACAGTGCATGCGCAAGCTGTACAGAAGAGTCCACTAGGTGGCAAGATGCACAGTACTGAGCACAGTGTGCGGTTGTCGAAGAAGTGTGTGGAAAGAGCAATTCAAAAACAAGAGTAAACTTAGAAGCTTATCCATCTCCACTGATTTTGATTCTTGTTCTCTTGGTGTATCTTCAGAACTATGTTGCAATGGTGGATGCACTATTTTTCTTCTCTGATCCTGCCCAGTGAAGTCTCGTTGATAGCACGACTCGTGAATTAAATTGTACTGCACGTGTCAAACTCGGTCATCCGTGCACATCCGTAGTTGAGTATACTTTGAAAGATGCGCGGACATGACTGCACGTGAGACGCGTCTGGCTGCGGAGAGTGAAGTATACCCGGGCCTTAATACAGCTACTGATGTCTCGATGAAATTGATTTTTCTTCCCCCCCCCAATTTTAAACATGAATTATAGCCATTCAACATTTTAGTGTAACTGAAAGCTATCTTTTTTCTTTTTCTTTTTTTTTTTTTTTACATTTGTTAGTCTCTAAAAATATAACAACTTTTAATTTAATTGAACTTAGAACAATCCTCACATAAACCCATAATAAATGTCATATTTACCTGTGCCCTTCCTACCTGTCTCACAGATAGGACAAATACAGAAATTGAATAAAGTTACCAAACAGTCTGCACTGCATACTTTATAGCCTAAAGATTAATCATTATTAAAACTACATTCAGCTTTAAAGTTTCATTATTTTCATTGACATTGGTTGCTGTAGCTTTAAGAGCTGCCGCTGCTGCACATGGCGTGGATCTCACACGTGTCCCACTTTCTCACAACTCTTCTTTCTCACAACTCTTTACTTTTCATTTAAGACTTTAAAGTCGTCATGAAATCAAAATTGACACTATTTACTTTGTTAGTGCATTTTATTAGTCTTGTGGTGAACAATTAATCCATGCAAGTTAATACTCAGAAAAAAATTTGTTTGTCGTGGTAATCTTTAATCAAAATCTGAAAAGTTACTTCCGGTCTGGAATGGCGTTCCTTCCCTGATGACGTCAGTTTGACGGCTTGGGCTGAAAACGCTTAAACCACACCCCTCCAACCGTTAGTCTGCTATGAGCGAGAGATGGAGAGGAGGAGCACTGAAGTAAAACCCCTGCCCTTTATTCAATATTCCGTTTCGCTTGGAAATACGTCACAACACTGGAGAAAAGTCGTTTGCAACTTCCAGTTCACATGGACTTTAACTCATTTAAGGCTGCTCCAATGGTGATATTTAACAAAACGGACATTTTTGACATTATTGTGTGTGTTATTGTTTGTTCAAGCGTGACGGAGAACTCGATACTGGTGTGCCGTCCATGCTCACTATACTGGCGCGCGTCTTTCTGTGCGTTGTGTGTGTGACAGGACATTCACAGACAGTGCGTTCTCTTTTTCTCTTTTGGTGCGCTTAAATGGTTTAAAAGCATTCGCAGAAA